>NW_021188775.1:0-877 GCF_002162155.2 Triticum dicoccoides | reverse complement strand
GCAATGAAACGGTAGTAGACGTTCTGCGGTAACGATGCAGCGTGAATATTATTAAATACTTGGAGCGCGATAAAATCATGAGTTTTTTACACAACGTGGGCACATGTGCTATAGGACTGATGGTAATTTTTCATAATTTTTTGTGATGGAGAAGTATCTGAACACTTCCCTCTACGCGGATTGCTCTTCGCACGTCTACGACTGTGGCCGGCGGCCTCCGGGGGCTAGCATACCGTCAAATCTTGCGTAGGCGGCCTCTCACAAGTCTGGAAGTGTTGAGGCGGTTGCAAACGCCCAGCACGCGTCTCCGGGGTGTGCCCCCCCCCCTCACGGCCGCCGCCGCCGCCGGCACCTGGAGGGGGAAACGGACGCGTCGGGTCTACACGGAGTGGATGTAGCTGTGGGCCTGGCCCGGATGTTGCTCCAAAGTGTTCCTCTGGGCCGACCTAACACAACCGGGTGGAGAGGTCCACTGGTCAAAGCCCGTCCGTGCAAAGTCAAAGCGCTAGATCCCGTGGTCAAACGCTACAGGGTTAGGCGGGACGGGGGCCCTGGGGGGGTAGCAATGCCACCGGAGCGTCATACCGGGCCCTCATACATGCGGGGTGGTGTTGTGGCATGTCCGAAGAGGCGGCACACGTCTCCGGGTTGTGGCCCCCCTCACGGACGGCAATGAAACGGTAGTAGACGTTCTACGGTAACGATGCAGCGTGAATATTATTAAATACTTGGAGCGCGATAAAATCATGAGTTTTTTACACAACGTGGGCACATGTGCTATAGGACTGATGGTAATTTTTCATAATTTTTTGTGATGGAGAAGTATCTGAACACTTTCCTCTACGCGGATTGCTCTTCGCACGTCTACGACTGTGGC
>NW_021188774.1:0-882 GCF_002162155.2 Triticum dicoccoides | reverse complement strand
GGTCGGGACGGAGGGCTGTCGGCGCCGATGAAATTGGTTCCTTTTTTTATTTATTGTTAGGTTTTTTTGTTGTAGTTGCAACTGCCCCAACCCAAGCGCAATCGCAACTCAGCACACCGAAGCGCAACCGGGGGCCGGGGTGGAGGGTTGTCGGCGCCGATGAAATCGGTTCCATTTTTTATTTTTTTTATTTTTTGTTGTAGTTGCAACCGCCCCAACTTGAGCGTAATTAGAACTCAGCACACCCAAGCGCAACCGGGGGTCGGGAGGGTTGTCGTTGCTAATGGGAATCGGTTCCTTTTTTATGTTACTATTTTTTGTTGTAGTTGTAACCAGCCCATCCCGAGCGCAATCGCAAACTCAACACACCCAAGCATAACTGCACAACATCTATTATGACCGTAACTGAGGATCGGGGCGGACGGGTTTCGACGTCGATGAAATCGGTTCAATTTCTTTAGGCCTTCTTTGTCTTGTAGTTTCAATCACTACAATTCGACCGCAACCGCAACTCGACACAACCAAGTGCACCTGCAAGACGTATAATGTGACCACATCCAGGGGGTCAAGGCCAGTGTTTGTCGGTGACGGTGAAAACTTTGTTTAATCATTTTTTACAGGTTGTCTGTTGTTTCTAGCTCTTTTAGATTGTTGTTAGTAGTCATTATTTTTTATATATATCATAGTTATGTAGTTTTTTTCAAACACATATATAATCATTTTCTAAGGATGAAAATAGTAATAAAGCCACTAGTTCTTGTATATCCTTCTTCCTTTTTCTTTATCCTCAAGTACATGGCAGGTTGCTGCGGCTCGAGTCGCTGGCGTCGAGATGCCCGTCGGCGAGGGCAAGGATCTTGGGTCGTCACGCGCAGAGGAGCA
>NW_021188773.1:0-1059 GCF_002162155.2 Triticum dicoccoides | reverse complement strand
TACCAATCCAGAGGAGACGAAGGAGATTATGCGTCAAGTACAAGAGCTTCTCGACAAAGGTTATATACGCGAATCCCTTAGTCCTTGTGCTGTTCCTATTATTCTAGTGCCGAAAAAGGATGGTACATCACGTATGTGTGTTGATTGTAGAGGCATTAATAATATTACTATTCGTTATCGTCATCCTATTCCTAGGCTAGATGATATGCTTGATGAATTGAGTGGCTCTACAATATTCTCCAAAGTTGATTTGCGTAGTGGATACCATCAAATTCGTATGAAATTGGGAGATGAATGGAAAACAACATTCAAAACTAAGTTTGGATTATATGAGTGGTTAGTCATGCCTTTTGGGTTAACTAATGCACCTAGTACTTTCATGAGATTAATGAACGAAGTTTTACGTGCTTTCATTGGATGATTTGTGGTAGTTTACTTTGATGACATATTGATTTATAGCAGATCTTTGGAAGAACATTTGGAACATTTACGTGCTGTTTTTATTGCTCTATGTGATGCACGTTTGTTTGGTAACCTTGGGAAGTGCACCTTTTGCACCGACCGAGTATCTTTTCTTGGCTATGTTGTTACTCCATAGGGAATTGAAGTTGATAAAGCCAAGATTGAAGCTATTGAGAGTTGGCTGCAACCCAAAACGGTCACACAAGTGAGGAGTTTTCTTGGCCTCGCTGGATTCTATAGGCGTTTTGTGAGAGATTTCAGCACCATTGCTGCACCTCTCAATGAGCTTACAAAGAAAGATGTGCCTTTTCTTTGGGGTACCGCACAGGAAGAAGCCTTCTCGGTATTGAAAGATAAGTTGACACATGCTCCTTTACTCCAACTTCCTGATTTTAATAAGACTTTTGAGCTTGAATGTGATGCTAGTGGAATTGGATTAGGCGGTGTGTTATTACAAGATGGCAAACCTGTTGCATACTTTTCTGAAAAATTGAGTGGGCCTAGTCTGAATTATTCTACTTATGATAAAGAATTATATGCTCTTGTTCGGACTTTAGAAACATGGCAACATTATTTATGGCCCAAAGAATTTGTTAT
>NW_021188772.1:5288-5955 GCF_002162155.2 Triticum dicoccoides | reverse complement strand
GCACCACAGGGTTCGTTAACCATGGAAACCACTCCAGGACCCCAAAACAATGAGTAATAGTCCATGAAATGGGCCACAATTGGCCAAAACTGCCAGTGTGGATGACCGACACGTAAGCGGACCTTGGGGTTCAACAATTATGGAAATTGCTTCGTTACCCGAAAACGGTGAGTAATAATCAAAGAAACGGGCCAGAATCGGCCTAAACTGTCAGTGTTGATGACCGACACATAAACGCACCACATGGTTCGTTAACCATGGAAACCACATTGGGACCCCAAAACAGTGAGTAATAGTCCATGAAACGGCCCAAAATCGGCCAAAACTTCCAGTGTTGATGACCGACACGTAAGCGCACCTTGGGGTTCAACAACTATGGAAATCGCTTCGGGACCCCAAAATAGTGAGTGGTAGTCCATGAAATGGGCCACAATTGGCCAAAACTGCCAGTGTTGATGACCGACACGTAAGCGCACCTTGGGGTTCAACAACTATGGAAATCTGTTCGAGACCCCAAAATAGTGAGTAATAATCCAAGAAACGGGCTAGAATCGGCCTAAACTGTTAGTGTTGATGACTGACACATAAACGCACCACATGGTTCGTTAACCATGGAAACCACTTCGGGACCCCAAAACAATGAGTAATAGTCCATGAAATGGGCCAC
>NW_021188772.1:0-4990 GCF_002162155.2 Triticum dicoccoides | reverse complement strand
TGGCCAAAACTGCCAGTGTTGATGACCGACATGTAAACGCACCACAGGGTTCGTTAACCATGGAAACCACTCCGGGACCCCGAAATAGTGAGTGGTAGTCCATGAAACGGGCCAGAACCGGCCAAAACTGCTAGTCTTGATAACCGACACGTAAGCGCACCTTGGGCTTCAACAACTATGGAAATCTCTTCGGGACCCCAAAACAGTGAGTAATAATCCAAGATACGGGTCAGAATCGGCCAAAACTGCGAGTGTTGATGACCGACACATAAACGCACCACAGGGTTCGTTAACCATGGAAACCACTCCAGGACCCCAAAACAATGAGTAATAGTCCATGAAATGGGCCACAATTGGCCAAAACTGCCAGTGTGGATGACCGACACATAAGCGGACCTTGGGGTTCAACAATTATGGAAATTGCTTCGTTACCCGAAAACAATGAGGAATAATCAAAGAAACGGGCCAGAATCGGCCTAAACTGTCAGTGTTGATGACCGACACATAAACACACCACATGGTTCGTTAACCATGGAAACCACTTCGGGACCCCAAAACAGTGAGTAATAGTCCATGAAACGGCCCAAAATCGGCCAAAACTGCCAGTGTTGATGACCAACACGTAAGCGCACCTTTTGGTTCAACAACTATGGAAATCGCTCCGGGACACCAAAACTGTGAGTAATAATCCAAGAAATGGGCCAGAATTGGCCAAAACTGACAGTGTTGATGACCGACACGTAAACGCACCACAGGGTTCGTTAACCATGGAAACCACTCCGGGACCCCGAAATAGTGAGTGGTAGTCCATGAAACGGGCCAGAATCGGCCAAAACTGCCAGTGTTGATGACCGACACGTAAGCGCACCTTGGGGTTTAACAACTATGGAAATATCTTCGAGACCCCAAAACAGTGAGTAATAATCCAAGATACGGGTCAGAATCGGCCAAAACTGCGAGTGTTGATGACCGACACATAAACGCACCACAGGGTTCGTTAACCATGGAAACCACTCCAGGACCCCAAAACAATGAGTAATAGTCCATGAAATGGGCCACAATTGGCCAAAACTGCCAGTGTGGATGACCGACACGTAAGCGGACCTTGGGGTTCAACAATTATGGAAATTGCTTCGTTACCCGAAAACGGTGAGTAATAATCAAAGAAACGTGCTAGAATCGGCCTAAACTGTTAGTGTTGATGATTGACACATAAACGCACCACATGGTTCGTTAACCATGGAAACCACATCGGGACCCCAAAACAGTGAGTAATAGTCCATGAAACGGCCCAAAATCGGCCAAAACTGCCAGTGTTGATGACCGACACGTAAGCGCACCTTGGGGTTCAACAACTATGGAAATCGCTCCGGGACCCCAAAATAGTGAGTAATAATCCAAGAAATGGGCCAGAATTGGCTAAAACTGCCAGTGTTGATGACCGACACGTAAGCGCACCTTGGGGTTCAACAACTATGGAAATCTGTTCGAGACCCCAAAATAGTGAGTAATAATCCAAGATACGGGTCAGAATCGGCCAAAACTGCGAGTGTTGATGACTGACACATAAACGCACCACAGGGTTCGTTAACCATGGAAACCACTCCAGGACCCCAAAACAATGAGTAATAGTCCATGAAATGGGCCACAATTGGCCAAAACTGCCAGTGTGGATGACCGACACGTAAGCGGACCTTGGGGTTCAACAATTATGGAAATTGCTTCGTTACCCGAAAACGGTGAGTAATAATCAAAGAAACGGGCTAGAATCGGCCTAAACTTTTAGTGTTGATGACTGACACATAAACACACCACATGGTTCGTTAACCATGGAAACCACATCGGGACCCCAAAACAGTGAGTAATAGTCCATGAAACGGCCCAAAATCGGCCTAAACTGCCAGTGTTGATGACCAACACGTAAGCGCACCTTGGGGTTCAACAACTATGGAAATCGCTCCGGGACCCCAAAATAGTGAGTAATAATCCAAGAAATGTGCCAGAATTGGCCAAAACTGCCAGTGTTGATGACCGACACGTAAACGCACCACAGGGTTCGTTAACCATGGAAACCACTCCCGGACCCCGAAATAGTGAGTGGTAGTCCATCAAACGGGCCAGAATCGGCCAAAACTGCGAGTGTTGATGACCGACACATAAACGCACCACAGGGTTCGTTAACCATGGAAACCACTCCAGGACCCCAAAACAATGAGTAATAGTCCATGAAATGGGCCACAATTGGCCAAAACTGCTAGTGTGGATGACCGACACGTAAGCGGACCTTGGGGTTCAACAATTATGGAAATTGCTTCGTTACCCGAAAACGGTGAGTAATAATCAAAGAAACGGGCTAGAATCGGCCTAAACTGTTAGTGTTGATGACTGACACATAAACGCACCACATGGTTCGTTAACCATGGAAACCACATCGGGACCCCAAAACAGTGAGTAATAGTCCATGAAACGGCCCAAAATCGGCCAAAACTGCCAGTGTTGATGACCGACACGTAAGCGCACCTTGGGGTTCAACAACTATGGAAATCGCTCCGGGACCCCAAAATAGTGAGTAATAATCCAAGAAATGGGCCAGAATTGGCTAAAACTGCAAGTGTTGATGACCGACACGTAAACGCACCACAGGGTTCGTTAACCATGGAAACCACTCCGGGACCCCGAAATAGTGAGTGGTATTCCATCAAACGGGCCAGAATCGGCCAAAACTGCCAGTGTTGATGACCGACACGTAAGCGCACCTTGGGCTTCAACAACTATGGAAATCTGTTCGAGACCCCAAAATAGTGAGTAATAATCCAAGATACGGGTCAGAATCGGCCAAAACTGCGAGTGTTGATGACCGACACATAAACGCACCACAGGGTTCGTTAACCATGGAAACGACTCCAGGACCCCAAAACAATGAGTAATAGTCCATGAAATGGGCCACAATTGGCCAAAACTGCCAGTGTGGATGACCAACACGTAAGCGGACCTTGGGGTTCAACAATTATGGAAATTGCTTCGTTACCCGAAAACGGTGAGTAATAATCAAAGAAACGGGCTAGAATCGGCCTAAACTGTTAGTGTTGATGACTGACACATAAACGCACCACATGGTTCGTTAACCATGGAAACCACTTCGGGACCCCAAAACAGTGAGTAATAGTCCATGAAACGGCCCAAAATCGGCCAAAACTGCCAGTGTTGATGACCGACACGTAAGCGCACCTTGGGGTTCAACAACTATGGAAATCGCTCCGGGACCCCAAAATAGTGAGTAATAATCCAAGAAATGGGCCAGAATTGGCCAAAACTGCCAGTGTTGATGACCGACACGTAAACGCACCACAGGGTTCGTTAACCATGGAAACCACTCCGGGACCCCGAAATAGTGAGTGGTAGTCCATGAAACGGGCCAGAATCGGCCAAAACTGCGAGTGTTGATGACCGACACATAAACGCACCACAGGGTTCGTTAACCATGGAAACCACTCCAGGACCCCAAAACAATGAGTAATAGTCCATGAAATGGGCCACAATTGGCCAAAACTGCCAGTGTGGATGACCGACACGTAAGCGGACCTTGGGGTTCAACAATTATGGAAATTGCTTCGTTACCCGAAAACGGTGAGTAATAATCAAAGAAACGGGCCAGAATCGGCCTAAACTGTCAGTGTTGATGACTGACACATAAACGCACCACATGGTTCGTTAACCATGGACACCACTTCGGGACCCCAAAACAGTGAGTAATAGTCGATGAAACGGCCCAAAATCGGCCAAAACTGCCACTGTTGATGACCGACACGTAACCGCACCTTTTGGTTCAACAACTATGGAAATCGCTTCGGGACCCCAAAATTGTGAGTAATAATCCAAGAAATGGGCCAGCATTGGCCAAACCTTCCAGTGTTGATGACCGACACGTAAACGCGCCACAGGGTTCGTTAACCATGGAAACCACTCCGGGACCCCGAAATAGTGAGTGGTAGTCCATGAAACGGGCCAGAATCGGCCAAAACTGCCAGTGTTGATGACCGACACGTAAGCGCACCTTGGGGTTCAACAACTATGGAAATCTCTTCGAGACCCCAAAACAGTGAGTAATAATCCAAGATACGGGTCAGAATCGGCCAAAACTGCGAGTGTTGATGACCGACACATAAACGCACCACAGGGTTCGTTAACCATGGAAACCACTCCAGGACCCCAAAACAATGAGTAATAGTCCATGAAATGGGCCACAATTGGCCAAAACTGCCAGTGTGGATGACCGACACGTAAGCGGACCTTGGGGTTCAACAATTATGGAAATTGCTTCGTTACCCGAAAACGGTGAGTAATAATCAAAGAAACGGGCCAGAATCGGCCTAAACTGTCAGTGTTGATGACCGACACATAAACGCACCACATGGTTCGTTAACCATGGAAACCACATCGGGACCCCAAAACAGTGAGTAATAGTCCATGAAACGGCCCAAAATCGGCCAAAACTGCCAGTGTTGACGACCGACACGTAAGCGCACCTTGGGGTTCAACAACTATAGAAATCGCTCCGGGACCCCAAAACAGTGAGTAATCCAAGAAATGGGCCAGAACTAGCCAAAACTGCCAGTGTTGATGACCGACACGTAAACGCACCACAGGGTTCGTTAACCATGGAAACCACTCCGGGACCCCGAAATGGTGAGTGGTAGTCCATGAAATGGGCCAGAATCGGCCAAAACTGCCAGTGTTGATGACCGACACGTAAGCGCACCTTGGGCTTCAACAACTATGGAAATCTCTTCGGGACCCCAAAACAGTGAGTAATAATCCAAGATACGGGTCAGAATCGGCCAAAACTGCGAGTGTTGATGACCGACACATAAACGCACCACAGGGTTCGTTAACCATGGAAACCACTCGAGGACCCCAAAACAATGAGTAATAGTCCATGAAATGGGCCACAATTGGCCAAAACTGCCAGTGTGGATGACCGACACGTAAG
>NW_021188771.1:0-1262 GCF_002162155.2 Triticum dicoccoides | reverse complement strand
CGACATGTTACCCCGGTCTTCGTCCCTTATCCTTGCCCCTCCCAGCTCCACTACAAAGACGATTGTACATTGCTTTGGCCGCTCCCTCTCAACTACGGAGACGAGTTTAACGCGGTTTCCACCCCTCCCTCTCAACCGCACCAGTGCACGCTTGCCGCGCCACAACGCCGACGCTGGACCCGTGAATCGTGAGCACCCAGCTATGACTTACCGCACTCGTGCAAAATAATAAAACACGGTAAATATATTACTTACACGTGCATTTTGTTTTGCAAGCGGCGCGAAAAAAATTAAAAAGGGAATGCAACACGAGGACTTCCCAGGAGGTCACCCATCCTAGTACTACTCTCACCCAAGCACGCTTAACTTCGGAGTTCTGATGGGATCCGGTGCTTTAGTGCTGGTATGATCGCATCCGACATGTTACCCCGGTCTTCGTCCCTTATCCTTGCCCCTCCCAGCTCCACTACAAAGACGATTGTACATTGCTTTGGCCGCTCCCTCTCAACTACGGAGACGAGTTTAACGCGATTTCCACCCCTCCCTCTCAACCGCACCAGTGCACGCTTGCCGCGCCACAACGCCGACGCTGGACCCGTGAATCGTGAGCACCCAGCTATGACTTACCGCACTCGTGCAAAATAATAAAACACGGTAAATATATTACTTACACGTGCGTTTTGTTTTGCAAGCGGCGCGAAAAAAATTAAAAAGGGAATGCAACACAAGGACTTCCCAGGAGGTCACCCATCCTAGTACTACTCTCGCCCAAGCACGCTTAACTTCGGAATTCAGATGGGATCCGGTGCTTTAGTGCGGGTAAGATTGCATCCGACATGTTACCCCGGTCTTCGTCCCTTATCCTTGCCCCTCCCAGCTCCACTACAAAGACGATTGTACATTGCTTTGGCCGCTCCCTCTCAACTACGGAGACGAGTTTAACGCGGTTTCCACCCCTCCCTCTCAACCGCACCAGTGCACGCTTGCCGCGCCACAACGCCGACGCTGGACCCGTGAATCGTGAGCACCCAGCTATGACTTACCGCACTCGTGCAAAATAATAAAACACGGTAAATATATTACTTACACGTGCGTTTTGTTTTGCAAGCGGCGCGAAAAAAATTAAAAAGGGAATGCAACACGAGGACTTCCCAGGAGGTCACCCATCCTAGTACTACTCTCGCCCAAGCACGCTTAACTTCGGAGTTCTGATGGGATCCGGTGCTTTAGTGCTGGTATGATCGCATCCGACATGTTACCCC
>NW_021188770.1:0-1948 GCF_002162155.2 Triticum dicoccoides | reverse complement strand
TGTATGAAGAAGTACACCCCTGCAGGGTTATCATGATCTATTCGAATAGCCGCGTCCGCGGTAAAGGACTACTTGGTTGCCTATACAGTTCATAGACAAGTAAATGGAGACTGCTAAAAGCCTCAAGATAAGTGTGAGTGCCGAGGATGGCTCTTCCGTAGGGAGACGGAGGTGGATCCTCGGTAGTGTATTGAAGTGGTGAGTAATGGACTCGTGTGCGCAAAACCATTTCAAGTTGGAGTCTCGTAGGTTAGCCTAGCCAAGAGTCAAAGCTGGCTTGCTGCAATAACTCCACCAACCCTTCTTGATAATATGCATGTATGTAGGATCTGATGTAAGTCTTGCTGAGTACCTTTGTACTCATGTTGCTATAATTTACATTTTTACAGAAGACGCTACAACCCCTTCTGATGGGTTCTACGTAGACGTTGACATCAATGAGTAGGCTAAGGCCCAGGTGGTGATCCTGAGCTTGTGAAGGACCACGTAGTATAGCTAGGCTTTCCAAGCCTCTTTTATCTTTCTAGTTGTCTGTACTCAGACAAGTTACTTCCGCTGCTGGTTTGTATGACTGTATGACTTGAATGCTGGGTCGTGAGACCCGTACCTTGTGTATGTTATGTATGGTTCTCTGAGCCTTAAATAAAGTATTTGTGTCATAGAGTCATGTTGTGATGCCTTGTTGTATTTGCACATATCGAGCAGATTGTGTGTATAATTGAAATGCTTGGTATGTGTGGGATCTGACTATCTAGTTGTTCATCTTTAGTAGCCTCTCTTACTGGGAAATGTCTCCTAGTGTTACCGCTGAGCCATGGTAGCTTGCTACTGCTCTGGAACACTTAGGCTGGCCGGCATGTGTCCTTCTTCGTTCCGGTGTCTGTCCCTTCGGGGAAATGTCACGCATTGAGTACCGGAGTCCTGTTAGCCCGCTACAGCCCGGTTTATCGGAGTCCTGCTAGCCCAGTGCTACAGCCCGGGCCCACTTGCTGATGACCGACACGTTCGAAGCTGGGTCATGGATGCCTGTCCCTGTAAGTCTGTGCCACTTTGGGTTTACGACTAGTCATGTCAGCCCGGGCTCCTTATCATATGGATGCTAGCGACACTATCATATATGTGAGCCGAAAGGCGCAAACGGTCCCGGGCAAAGGTAAGGCGACACCCGTGGGGATACCGTGCGTGAGGCCGCAAAGTGATATGAGGTGTTACCGGCTAGATCGATGTGACATTGAGTCAGGGTCCTGACACATGAGTAGCAAAAGATTCACAAAAGGAGGCTACTATCTCAGAGTCTAGTCCATATTTAGTGCTAAACTTTTGAAAAGCATCGATATTCATAAAAGATTTAACACAATCATACTTGAGCTTAATACCTGACTCTTTACCTATATCGAGTTCCCAATCCTCTTGTGTTTAATTCTTTCTAAAAGATCCCGCCGGAATTCAATAGTCTTCTTCATAAAGGAACCAGTACAAGAAGTATCGCGCATGGATCAATCATTATGAGAAAGCTGAGCATAAAAGTTCCGAATAATAATTTCTCTTGAAAGCTCATGATTGGGGCATGAATATAACATTGACTTAAGCCTCCCCAGAGATAGAGAGATATTTTCTCCTTCACGAGGACAAATATTATATATATAATTCCGATCACGATGAACTAGATGCATAGGATAATTTTTTTGATGGAATTCCAATTTCAACCGATTCCAATTCCAGGATCCAATATCATCGCATAGCCTATACCATGTCAATGCTTTTCCCTTCAAAGATAAAGGGAAAACCTTCTTCTTAGTTTCATCTCCGGGTAAATCTACAAGCTCAAATAATCCACAAATTTCTTCAGCATATATCAAGTGCATATCAGGATGTCCGGTTCCATCTCCTACATAAGGATTAGCTAGCAGTTGTTCTATCATACCCGAAGGAATTTCATATTCAATAT
>NW_021188769.1:0-1948 GCF_002162155.2 Triticum dicoccoides | reverse complement strand
TGTATGAAGAAGTACACCCCTGCAGGGTTATCATGATCTATTCGAATAGCCGCGTCCGCGGTAAAGGACTACTTGGTTGCCTATACAGTTCATAGACAAGTAAATGGAGACTGCTAAAAGCCTCAAGATAAGTGTGAGTGCCGAGGATGGCTCTTCCGTAGGGAGACGGAGGTGGATCCTCGGTAGTGTATTGAAGTGGTGAGTAATGGACTCGTGTGCGCAAAACCATTTCAAGTTGGAGTCTCGTAGGTTAGCCTAGCCAAGAGTCAAAGCTGGCTTGCTGCAATAACTCCACCAACCCTTCTTGATAATATGCATGTATGTAGGATCTGATGTAAGTCTTGCTGAGTACCTTTGTACTCATGTTGCTATAATTTACATTTTTACAGAAGACGCTACAACCCCTTCTGATGGGTTCTACGTAGACGTTGACATCAATGAGTAGGCTAAGGCCCAGGTGGTGATCCTGAGCTTGTGAAGGACCACGTAGTATAGCTAGGCTTTCCAAGCCTCTTTTATCTTTCTAGTTGTCTGTACTCAGACAAGTTACTTCCGCTGCTGGTTTGTATGACTGTATGACTTGAATGCTGGGTCGTGAGACCCGTACCTTGTGTATGTTATGTATGGTTCTCTGAGCCTTAAATAAAGTATTTGTGTCATAGAGTCATGTTGTGATGCCTTGTTGTATTTGCACATATCGAGCATATTGTGTGTATAATTGAAATGCTTGGTATGTGTGGGATCTGACTATCTAGTTGTTCATCTTTAGTAGCCTCTCTTACCGGGAAATGTCTCCTAGTGTTACCGCTGAGCCATGGTAGCTTGCTACTGCTCTGGAACACTTAGGTTGGCCGGCATGTGTCCTTCTTCGTTCCGGTGTCTGTCCCTTCGGGCAAATGTCACGCATTGAGTACCGGAGTCCTGTTAGCCCGCTACAGCCCGGTTTATCGGAGTCCTGCTAGCCCAGTACTACAGCCCGGGCCCACTTGCTGATGACCGACACGTTCGAAGCTGGGTCATGGATGCCTGTCCCTGTAAGTCTGTGCCACTTTGGGTTTACGACTAGTCATGTCAGCCCGGGCTCCTTATCATATGGATGCTAGCGACACTATCATATATGTGAGCCGAAAGGCGCAAACGGTCCCGGGCAAAGGTAAGGCGACACCCGTGGGGATACCGTGCGTGAGGCCGCAAAGTGATATGAGGTGTTACCGGCTAGATCGATGTGACATTGAGTCAGGGTCCTGACACATGAGTAGCAAAAGATTCACAAAAGGAGGCTACTATCTCAGAGTCTAGTCCATATTTAGTGCTAAACTTTTGAAAAGCATCGATATTCATAAAAGATTTAACACAATCATACTTGAGCTTAATACCTGACTCTTTACCTATATCGAGTTCCCAATCCTCTTGTGTTTAATTCTTTCTAAAAGATCCCGCCGGAATTCAATAGTCTTCTTCATAAAGGAACCAGTACAAGAAGTATCGCGCATGGATCAATCATTATGAGAAAGCTGAGCATAAAAGTTCCGAATAATAATTTCTCTTGAAAGCTCATGATTGGGGCATGAATATAACATTGACTTAAGCCTCCCCAGAGATAGAGAGATATTTTCTCCTTCACGAGGACAAATATTATATATATAATTCCGATCACGATGAACTAGATGCATAGGATAATTTTTTTGATGGAATTCCAATTTCAACCGATTCCAATTCCAGGATCCAATATCATCGCATAGCCTATACCATGTCAATGCTTTTCCCTTCAAAGATAAAGGGAAAACCTTCTTCTTAGTTTCATCTCCGGGTAAATCTACAAGCTCAAATAATCCACAAATTTCTTCAGCATATATCAAGTGCATATCAGGATGTCCGGTTCCATCTCCTACATAAGGATTAGCTAGCAGTTGTTCTATCATACCCGAAGGAATTTCATATTCAATAT
>NW_021188768.1:0-1225 GCF_002162155.2 Triticum dicoccoides | reverse complement strand
TTTTTTCGAAAAATGCGTTTTCGAAAAATTTTGGGCCTAAACGGAGCGTGGCTACCCGACTCTTTTTTTTTTCCGAAACCTACTCCGGCAAGGAAACACGAATCGGAATCTAGATGGATCCCGAAAACAAACCTAATAAGCAAGGAACTCGGATTGGTGGTGGATATATGGTGGTGGTATATGGCAGCGGTGGTGGTAGCGGTGGTAGTATATGGATATGGATCGGTGGTGGTATATGGGCACGGATTGGTGGTGGTATATGGATACGAATTCAGAGCGGTGGTGGTAGATGGCAGGGGCGATGATGATGGTGCGGCGGCGGCGTGACAACTTATGACCAGAACTCGAAACTCTAAAAGACTAGACTCTAAGACCAGCAACTAGACACGACGATGCAACCGCAAATTCAACAAAGCAAAACCCTAAAAAGATTATGCAAGGCTCAGATTGGTTCGGATATGATGAACTAACCCTAATTTTTTGTGTGGCTTTTTCGTGGACTATAGGTATGAAGAACAGACTCGATCTAAACTACTAAAAAAACTGTAAAATCTCACCGAGCAACCTGGAAATCTGATACCACTTGATAGAGGCGGAGGTGTCCCGTCTTTCGATGAGATGGTGGATTTCGCTTTGGTGGAAGTCGACTTTGACGATCCGACTACGAACGTGCGAGGACGTCGCGCCTTAGCAATCGCTAAACCAACTCCGAGAGGTTATTGACCACGCCGGAGCACGATCAACCTGACCACGAGGGCCTGTTTCCTGCGAGCAAACAAAGAACAAGCAAGAAACTGAGATTGCAATCTGGATATTGCGAATATAAGATGAAAGCTTTATTGATCAAGGTGGGGTTCTGTGACGCCTTTGTCTGGTCGTTGAACACAAACGAAGTACGCGAAGTTGCAGCTATGGCGAACTTTTAATCTAAACAAAACCCAAAGTCTAAACGATGCCCTAAGGGCTGTATATATGGAGGAAGAGGGGGGAATTTCGTGGCCCTTGGTGGAGGGGTCCGAAATCAACCCTATCTCTTGTTTCCCCACACATACAGACTCTAAAAATAGCCTATACTTATGTATTTCGAAATTACATGGGCCTGGCCCAATAATAAGGTGACGCAGCACCTAAAATAGCCTCGGGACGAAATTTATGAAGTGGCATCTTGTATATTTCGTCCAAGGCTTCATGCACCCATTATGGTGGCTTCAAAGTCCTGAAATCA
>NW_021188767.1:0-1606 GCF_002162155.2 Triticum dicoccoides | reverse complement strand
AAGCTCCATCTGGCTGATATTTGGGATTACCACTTGTGGTAGGGACTAATAGAAGTGATAGTTCCGTAAATTTGTTGAAAGGAATTATAAAAAGGCTTAAAGGATGGACGGAGAAATATGTCTCCATGGGAGGACATGAGATCTTGCTAAAGGTAGTAATTCAGTATATCCCAATGTTTACCATGTATGTGTTTGAACTTCCAAAGTAACTATGTAATGAGATAGTAGATGGAATGCCATGATTCTGATGGGGTGATACCCAGGACAAAAAGAGTCGGGCCAAGAATGTGGTCCAGTGACCTGCATGCACTTAATCTCACCATGCTTGCAAAATAGTCATGGCGCCTTATTATGAACCCTAATTTCCTGTGCACTCATGTCACACGGGCTAAATACTTTCCAGATGGGAACTTATCGAAAGGAAGTCAAAAGAAGGGGTAAACTTTTGTTTGGGAACGTAGCAATTTCAAAAAAATTCCTACGCACATGCAAGATCATGGTGATGGCATAGCAACGAGAGGGGAGAGTGTTCGTCCACGTACCCTCGTAGACCGTAAGCGGAAGCGTTAGCACAACGCGGTTGATGTAGTCGTACGTCTTCACGATCCGACCGATTCAAGCACCGAACGTATGGCACCTCCGAGTTCAGCACACGTTCAGCTCGATGACGATCCCCGGGCTCCGATCCAGCAAAGCTTCGGGGATGAGTTCCGTCAGCACGATGGCGTGGTGACGATGATGATGCTCTACCGGCGCAGGGCTTCGCCTAAACTCCGCGACGATATGACCGAGGTGGAATATGGTGGAGGGGGGCACCGCACACGGCTAAGGAACGATCCGTAGATCAACTTGTGTTGTCTCCCTAGAGGTGCCCCCTGCCCCCGTATATAAAGGAGCTAGGGGGAGGGGTTCGGCCGGCCAGGAGGGGCGCGCCAGGAGGAGTCCTCCTCCCACTGGGAGTAGGACTCCCCCCGTTCCTTGTTGCAGTAGGAGAGAAGGAAAGAGGGGGAGAGGAGGAAGGAAAAGGGGGCTGCACCCCTTGTCCAATTCGGACCAGAGGGGGGCTGCGCCCCTCCTTCCTTTCGGCCTCTCTCCTCTATTCCCGTATGGCCCAATAAGGCCCATATACTCCCCGGCGAATTCCCGTAACTCTCCGGTACTCCGAAAAATACCCGAATGACTTGGAACCTTTCCGAACTCCGAATATAGTCGTCCAATATATCGATCTTTACGTCTCGACCATTTCGAGACTCCTCGTCATGTCCCCGATCTCATCCGGGACTCCGAACTCCTTCGGTACATCAAAACTCATAAACTCATAATATAACTGTCATCGAAACCTTAAGCGTGCGGACCCTACGGGTTCGAGAACTATGTAGACATGACCTAGAACTATTCTCGGTCAATAACCAATAGCGGAACCTGGATGCCCATATTGGTTCCTACATATTCTACGAAGATCTTTATCGGTCAAACCGCATAACAACATACGTTGTTCCCTTTGTCATCGGTATGTTACTTGCCCGAGATTTGATCGTCGGTATCCAATACCTAGTTCAATCTCGTTACCGGCAAGTCTCTTTACTCGTTACGTAATGCATCATCC
>NW_021188766.1:0-1406 GCF_002162155.2 Triticum dicoccoides | reverse complement strand
ACATTGTAGATTATATCCTATTCCAACTACTTGGGCTGCTTTGAAAACTGCTATGCGTACGCGTTGGGTTCCACCATATTATCAACGTGAATTGCTTCAAAAATTGCAGCGTTTAAGACAAGGGAAAAATTCTGTAGAAGAATATTATCAGGAATTACAAACTGGCATGATTAGATGTGGTATTGTTGAGGAGAATGAAGCTATGCTTGCACGTTTTCTGGGTGGATTAAATAGAGAGATTCAGACCATTCTAGACTATAAGGAGTATACTAATATCACTCGTTTATTCCATCTTGCTTGTAAAGCTGAACGTGAAGTGCAGGATCGACAAGCATTGGGGCGAACTAACTTTTCTGCAGGCCGACCTTCATCATGGACACCACGTGCATCTTCTAATTCAACTGCACCAGCACCTCCATCCGGTGCCACCTCCAGCCGTGATACAAGAAAACAGGCACAACCACCATTATCTTCCAAGAGCGCACCTGCGGGTCCTGCACAGCGTTCTTCTTCTTCCATGGCATCAACAGGGCACACAAGTGATATTATTTGTCGTCGTTGTAAGGGAGGAGGTCATTATGCGAGGGAATGCAAATCTCCGCGTGTGATGATTGCTACCGCGGATGGTGGATATGAGTCCGCTAGTGACTATGATGAGGAGACATTGGCTCTTATTACACGTGAAGAACATGGTGGAGATGATTTTGATCATGAGACGCAATACATGGCTCCTGAAGACGCTGACAGGTATGAATGTTTAGTTGCTCAACGTGTTTTGAGTGTGCAGGTCACACAAGCTGAGCAAAATCAGAGGCACAATTTGTTTCATACCAAGGGAGTTGTGAAGGAACGTTCTGTGCGCGTCATAATAGACGGAGGGAGCTGCAACAACTTGGCTAGCATGGAGATGGTGGAGAAGCTTTCTCTCATCACAAGACCACATCCACATCCTTACTACATCCAATGGTTCAACAACAGCGGCAAGGTTAAGGTAACACGTACTGTTCGTGTGCATTTTAGTATCTCTACATATGCTGATTATGTTGATTGTGATGTGGTACCTATGCAAGCATGTTCCTTATTACTTGGTAGACCATGGCAATTTGATAAAAATTCTGTACACCATGGTAGAAACAATCACTATACTCTTGTTCATAAGGATAAAAATATTACTTTGCTTCCTATGACTCCTGATTCCATTTTGGAAGATGATATTAATAGAGCTAATAAAGCACAACAGGAGAAGAATAAGAGTGAAAATCAGATTGTGGCAAAAGAATTTGAGCAACAAATGAAGCCTAATAATAAACCATCTAGTGTTGCTTCTGAAATTAAATTGAAAAGTGCATGTTTATTTGCCACCAAATCTGATATTGATGAGCTAGATTTCAGCAAATCTGTTTGCT
>NW_021188765.1:0-522 GCF_002162155.2 Triticum dicoccoides | reverse complement strand
ACGGAGCAGCCGGCTGGGCAGGTCGCGCGCGGGCGCGAACAGAGGAGCGCCCGGCAGGCCCGGGAGCCGGCAGGGGCTGCGCAAGGCGGCCGGATGCCGCAGCCGGTGGCAAGGAAGACTGGCTGCGAGGCGGCAGCCGGCGTCGGGTCGCGGAAGCGGCGCAGACGGCAGAGGTGCGCGGGTGTCGGTGTCAAAACCGACGGATCTTAGGTAGGGGGTCCTGAACTGTGCGTCTAGGCCGGATGGTAACAGGAGGCAAGGAACACGAAGTTTTACCCAGGTTCGGGCCCTCTCGATGGAGGTAAAACCCTACGTCCTGCTTGATTAATATTGATGATATGGGTAGTACAAGAGTAGATCTACCACGAGATCGGAGAGGCTAAACCCTAGAAGCTAGCCTATGGTATGATTGTTGTTGTGTATGTTGTCCTACGGACTAAAACCCTCCGGTTTATATAGACACTGGAGAGGGTTAGGGTTACACAAAGTCGGTTACAATGGTAGGAGATCTGCATATCCGTA
>NW_021188764.1:0-1356 GCF_002162155.2 Triticum dicoccoides | reverse complement strand
CCGCTCAGTATGCTTTGGCCACGATGGTCCGAGAAGACGCATGGTGGCCACAGGTCCCCGAGTGGATATCGTTTAGGACCATTCAACCTTCTTCGGGGGTGATGCAGCATTGAGCCACTCCTATGACACTTTCTTTGTAAAGTTGCCCTTTGATCACGGTGAAAGCTTTCGATCGACGGACTATCTGGCGGGCCTCATCCTCATCCTTTGGGAGTTCTTGCCTGAGTAGGTACGCGATGTACGGTACCGTCCAATCGGGCGTGATCACTAAGACTTCCATGACCAGGTCGACCACAATTGGGACTTCAACCTCAGTCGGATTGGTTGAACTTATCAGTTGCAGGGGCTCTTCCTTGAAGGGATCTTGTTGTACTGATAGGGTGTGGAGATGCTCCAAGAACACGTTGCTGGGGATAGGCTTCTGAGTGGAACCTATCTTCGCTAGATCATCCGCGGCTTGATTCTTGATTCGGGGTATGTCGTGGAGCTCTAACCCCTCGAACTTCTTCTCTAGCTTTCTCACTACATTGCAATAACCGGTCATTGATGGACTCCTGACGTCCCACTCCTTCATTACTTGATTAACCACTAAGTCTAAGTCGCCATAGACCATCAAGCGCCGGACGCCGAGTGAAATGGCCATACGCAACCTGATGTAGGGCGGAACCCTAGGGGGCCGATCTTTCACGTTTGGAGAGGATCCCTACGAGGAACACGAAGAACCCGCGGAGGGGAATGAGGGAAATCACGGGGAAACGCAAGAGAAAACACTCAACCAACACGAATATCATCACACATGTCCTAGATCCAAGAAACACAAAGAGATACACGGTCCAAATCCAACAAAGGACGATACAAGTGGCGGTAGTTCATCTCCGAGAGGAGGTCTTGAATCCACGAGGGATCTTCACGTAAAGGGGTCTTGAATCCATGGTGGATCTTCTCCGAAGAGGCCGCGGTCTCTCACGAGGAGGAGATCCGTATGGATGAGCAAAGCTCTATCTCAAATGAGCTAATCCTTTGCTAACCCTAACTAGGAGGAGGTGGGAGAGTATATATAGTGCTAGCCCACGAAGGGGTAAGTGAGAGGGAGATACATGGGCCCTTGGCCCGTTCTCTGCGCACAGGCAGGTGCCGGATGTCCGGGCTGGGGCCGAATGTCTGGGGCTTCGCGATGGGCCGGATGTCCGAGCTGGGAGGCCGGATGTTCGGGCTGGCCTAGGTGCCCTGCGGTTGCTCTCTGGACAGGCGGGGTACGAATGTCCGGGCTGATGGGGTTCAGCTTCTGGACGCGTTCTGTGATGGGAAGGGCCAGATGTCCGGGCTGTGGCCGGATGTCCGGGCTTGCGGGAAGGG
>NW_021188763.1:0-1356 GCF_002162155.2 Triticum dicoccoides | reverse complement strand
CCGCTCAGTATGCTTTGGCCACGATGGTCCGAGAAGACGCATGGTGGCCACAGGTCCCCGAGTGGATATCGTTTAGGACCATTCAACCTTCTTCGGGGGTGATGCAGCATTGAGCCACTCCTATGACACTTTCTTTGTAAAGTTGCCCTTTGATCACGGTGAAAGCTTTCGATCGACGGACTATCTGGCGGGCCTCATCCTCATCCTTTGGGAGTTCTTGCCTGAGTAGGTACGCGATGTACGGTACCGTCCAATCGGGCGTGATCACTAAGACTTCCATGACCAGGTCGACCACAATTGGGACTTCAACCTCAGTCGGATTGGTTGAACTTATCAGTTGCAGGGGCTCTTCCTTGAAGGGATCTTGTTGTACTGATAGGGTGTGGAGATGCTCCAAGAACACGTTGCTGGGGATAGGCTTCTGAGTGGAACCTATCTTCGCTAGATCATCCGCGGCTTGATTCTTGATTTGGGGTATGTCGTGGAGCTCTAACCCCTCGAACTTCTTCTCCAACTTTCTCACTACATTGCAATAACCGGTCATTGATGGACTCCTGACGTCCCACTCCTTCATTACTTGATTAACCACTAAGTCTAAGTCGCCATAGACCATCAAGCGCCGGACGCCGAGTGAAATGGCCATACGCAACCTGATGTAGGGCGGAACCCTAGGGGGCCGATCTTTCACGTTTGGAGAGGATCCCTACGAGGAACACGAAGAACCCGCGGAGGGGAATGAGGGAAATCACGGGGAAACGCAAGAGAAAACACTCAACCAACACGAATATCATCACACATGTCCTAGATCCAAGAAACACAAAGAGATACACGGTCCAAATCCAACAAAGGACGATACAAGTGGCGGTAGTTCATCTCCGAGAGGAGGTCTTGAATCCACGAGGGATCTTCACGTAAAGGGGTCTTGAATCCATGGTGGATCTTCTCCGAAGAGGCCGCGGTCTCTCACGAGGAGGAGATCCGTATGGATGAGCAAAGCTCTATCTCAAATGAGCTAATCCTTTGCTAACCCTAACTAGGAGGAGGTGGGAGAGTATATATAGTGCTAGCCCACGAAGGGGTAAGTGAGAGGGAGATACATGGGCCCTTGGCCCGTTCTCTGCGCACAGGCAGGTGCCGGATGTCCGGGCTGGGGCCGAATGTCTGGGGCTTCGCGATGGGCCGGATGTCCGAGCTGGGAGGCCGGATGTTCGGGCTGGCCTAGGTGCCCTGCGGTTGCTCTCTGGACAGGCGGGGTACGAATGTCCGGGCTGATGGGGTTCAGCTTCTGGACGCGTTCTGTGATGGGAAGGGCCAGATGTCCGGGCTGTGGCCGGATGTCCGGGCTTGCGGGAAGGG
>NW_021188762.1:0-982 GCF_002162155.2 Triticum dicoccoides | reverse complement strand
TGTACATTTGAAAAACTGTGGAATAGTTTCGCAACTCACGCCACCCGGAACACCACAGCGTAATGGTGTGTCCGAACGTCGTAATCGTACTTTACTAGATATGGTGCGATCTATGATGTCTCTTACTGATTTACCGCTATCATTTTGGGGATATGCTTTAGAGACGGCCGCATTCACGTTAAATAGGGCACCATCAAAATCCGTTGAGACGACGCCTTATGAACTGTGGTTTGGCAAGAAACCAAAGTTGTCGTTTCTTAAAGTTTGGGGCTGCGATGCTTATGTGAAAAAGCTTCAACCTGATAAGCTCGAACCCAAATCGGAGAAATGTGTCTTCATAGGATACCCAAAGGAAACTGTTGGGTACACCTTCTATCACAGATCCGAAGGCAAAACATTCGTTGCTAAGAATGGATCATTTCTAGAGATGGAGTTTCTCTCGAAAGAAGTGAGTGGGAGGAAAGTAGAACTTGACGAGGTAACTGTACCTGCTCCCTTACTGGAAAATAGTTCATCACAGAAAACTATTTCAGTGACACCTACACCAGTTAGTGAGGAAGCCAATGATAATGATCATGAAACTTCAGATCAAGATACTACTGAACCGCGTAGATCAACCAGAGTAAGATCCGCACCAGAGTGGTACGGTAATCCTGTTCTGGAGGTCATGCTACTAGATCATGATGAACCTACGAACTATGAAGAAGCGATGGTGAGCCCAGATTCCGTAAAGTGGCTTGAAGCCATGAAATCTGAGATGGGATCCATGTATGAGAACAAAGTATGGACTTTGGTTGACTTGCCCGATGATCGGCAAGCAATTGAGAATAAATGGATTTTTAAGAAGAAGACTGACGCTGATGGTAATGTTACTGTCTACAAAGCTCGACTTGTCGCAAAAGGTTTTCGGCAAGTTCAAGGAATTGACTACGATGAGACCTTCTCACCCGTAGCGATGCTTAAGTCCGTCCGAATCATGTTA
>NW_021188761.1:0-3123 GCF_002162155.2 Triticum dicoccoides | reverse complement strand
GTGGGGAAACAAGAGATAGGGTTGATTTCGGACTCCTCCACCAAGGGCCACGAAATTCCCCCCTCTTCCTCCATATATACAGCCCTTAGGGCATCGTTTAGACTTTGGGTTTTGTTTAGATTAAAAGTTCGCCATAGCTGCAACTTCGCGTACTTCGTTTGTGTTCAACGACCAGACAAAGGCGTCACAGAACCCCACCTTGATCAATAAAGCTTTCATCTTATATTCGCAATATCCAGATTGCAATCTCAGTTTCTTGCTTGTTCTTCGTTTGCTCGCAGGAAACAGACCCTCGTGGTCAGGTTGATCGTGCTCCGGCGTGGTCAATAACCTCTCGGAGTTGGTTTAGCGATTGCTAAGGCGCGACGTCCTCGCACGTTCGTAGTCGGATCGTCAAAGTCGACTTCCACCAAAGCGAAATCCACCATCTCATCGAAAGACGGGACACCTTTGCCTCTATCATATGAGGAGTCAAAGAATTCTAAAACTGGCCTGAAAAATTGGAACAAGTTGTGTTCACGAACTTCGGAGGGCAAAAAGACCTATTTAGAAGCCGATTTTGAGGTGTCAAATATTGAACTAGCTTCTGCAACTATTTAGATGCGGCTCGTTGCTAGCTTCAATTTAAGTACTCACGGAGCCAAAGCGGACTTCGTATGAGGAAGATACACCTGTTTTACTGAACAGTGCGCAAAACAGATTCCAATCCGAATTCAGGTACGAGATTGATTCTAGATAGATCCAATTTTTTTTCTTCTCTCTTTTTTTTCTCACCCTTTTTTTTCTTTTTCTTCTCTCTCTTTTTCTTTTTTTTTCTTTCCTTTTTTCTCTTTTTTTTCTCTATCTTTTTTTTTCTTTCCAAGACAAACTAGATAAGATGCAGATTGGATCAGGCGAAGATGTGAATGACCTCAACTATGATTATGACAATGAACAGTGCATAGCACGTGGTGGAAATTAATAGATGGGATGGTGGACAGCGGAAGGGATAATGATGCAGCGGCGGTGTGACTAATGTAAACAGAACTCGAAACTCTAAAGGAACTAGACGCTAAGACCAGCAACTGACACGACGATGCAACCGATAATTCAACTATGCAAGCAATGAATAGAAAATTGCAAAGGCTCAGACTGGCTTGGATAAAGGATGAACAAATCTAACTTTTTTTTGTGTGGCTTTTTCTTGGACAATAGGTAAGAAAATAAATCTAATCTAGGAAAACTGGAAATTCTCACCGAGCAACCTGAAAACTGATACCACTTGATAGAGGCAAAGGTGTCCCGTCTTTCGATGAGATGGTGGATTTCGCTTTGGTGGAAGTCGACTTTGACGATCCGACTACGAACGTGCGAGGACGTCGCGCCTTAGCAATCGCTAAACCAACTCCGAGAGGTTATTGACCACGCCGGAGCACGATCAACCTGCTCACGAAGGTCTATTCCTGCAAGCAATCGAAGAACGAGCAAGAATATGATAAAGCAATCTGAATATTGCAAATATATATGAAGTATTGATAATTGTGGGGATCCGTAAGCGGTCTTGGTCTGGTCGTTGGACACAAACGAAGTACACGAAGTTGCAATGGCTAACTTTTAACTAAACAAATCCCAAGGAAAAGCTACTAGATGGATCTACTTATATAGGAGCAAGGGGTGGCGGCCAAGGAGGTGGGAGGACGTCCCAAGGCAGCCTAAAACTAAATCTAGGTCGTACAAGGCCAATGGGCCCAAGTGGAGGTGATGTAACACCTTTGGACTTGTAGTTTGACTCGGATTCTGCTGCAGCATCAGATTGTTTCATCCACAACTCAACGCTCCGGACGAATTTGAAGGAGATTCCAATTGGGTTGGAAAGTGCACGAAATCTAGTTTCCAACAAAAAAAGAATCACCCAATTCGGAGTCCGTATGAAAAACTTGTGTGCGTTTTGAGTCAGGTGAGTCTGTGCAGTCCAAATCTGAATCCAGAACGTGAGAGACTTGGACTCTATCTTCTCTTGGGCCAAAAGTGACGTGAGAGAACTTTTTGGACAGCAAATAAACATCTCTTTCTTCCTTATCTTCATATGTGGATTGTACAAATGTCCCATACATCTGCAATTAGACAAAACACAAAAGTGTGTGAAGTATTTTTGTTCTGGATAACATAAATAGATTATTGAATAGTTTGCACTAGAAATCACCTGACAAATATGCATATATGCAATATTTTTGGTCATATCCAAGGTAGTCATGTCCTCATCATCCCCTTCTTGAAATGAAGTCGTCCTCGACGAAAGTTCATCTTCCTCACCCAAATAAGGCTTCAAATCTGCAATGTTAAAAGTGGGACTAACCCCAAAATCTGCAGGTAGCTCAAGTTTATATGCATTATCATTTATTTTCTCTAACACCTTAAAGGGACCATCAGCACGTGGCATTAGCTTTGATTTGCGCAAATCAGGAAATCTATCCTTACGCAAATGTAACCAAACAAGATCTCCAGGTGCAAACACAACATGTTTTCTACCTTATCTCCAGCAAGTTTATATTTAGCATTCATACGCTCAATGTTTTCCTTAGTTAACTCATGCATTTTTAAAATCAATTCAGCACGTTGTTTAGCATCAAAATTAACCTTCTCCGAAGATGGAAGAGGCAAAAATCAATAGGTGCACGAGGTAGGAAACCATACACAACTTCAAAAGGGCACATCTTAGTAGTAGAATGCAATGAACGATTATAAGCAAATTCAATATGAGGCAAGCATTCCTCCCACATTTTCTTATTATTCTTCAAAACAGCCCTAAGCATAGTAGACAACGTTCTATTGACTACTTCAGTTTGTCCATCAGTTTGGGGGTGACAAGTAGTACTAAAAAGCAGTTTAGTCCCCAACTTAGCCCATAAACATCTCCAAAAGTGGCTAAGAAATTTAGTATCACGATCTGAAACAATAGTATTTGGCACACCATACAAGCGAATAATTTCACGAAAGAACAAATCAGCAACATTAACAGCATCATCGCTTTTATGACATGGTATAAAGTGTGCCATTTTCGAGAATCTATCCACGACAACAAATATGCTATCCCTCCCCTTCTTTGTTCGAGGTAAACCTAAAACAAAGTCCATAGATATATCC
>NW_021188760.1:0-1049 GCF_002162155.2 Triticum dicoccoides | reverse complement strand
CAAGTCATACAGTCATACAAACCAGCAGCGGAAGTAACTTGTCTGAGTACAGACAACTAGTAAAATAAAAGAGGCTTGGAAAGCCTAGCTATACTACATGGTCCTTCACAAGCTCAGGATCACCACCTGGGCCTTTAGCCTACTCGTTGATGTCAACGTCTACATAGAACCCATCAGAAGGGGTTGCAGCGTCTTCTGTAAAAAATGTAAATTATAGCAACATGAGTACAAAGGTACTCAGCAAGACTTACATCAGATCCTACATACATGCATAGTTTCAAGAAGGGTTGGTGGAGTTATTGCAGCAAGCCAGCTTTGACTCTTGGCTAGACTATCCTACGATACTTCAACTTGAAATGGTTTTGCGCACACGAGTCCACTACTCACCACTTCAATACACTACCGAGGATCCACCTCCGTCTTCCAACGGAAGAGCCATCCTCGGCACTCACACTTATCTTGAGGCTTTTAGTAGTTTCCATTTACTTGTCTATGAACTGTATAGGCAACCAAGTAGTCCTTTACCGCGGACGCGGCTATTCGAATAGATTATGATAACCCTGCAGGGGTGTACTTCTTCATACATGTTTCCACCACTTAGCGTCTGCACACGATATGTGCTCGGCAGACTTCAAGCGAAAGCCGACGTGGGTGTAGACCATGACCTACCTAAACACTTAAGCCTCTAGTCCAGGTTTATCGCCTATTCAGGTTCCATCCGCAGGGAGTCCGGCCGAGGTTTCCCATACGGCCCCGAACGATGTGAACAGGGTTCCCGAGATACCTAACGGGTATTCGGTACACCGTGCCACGTACCTACCGCATCACAGCCCACCCCTACGGTCAGCGCTGTCCACGGCCTCCAGTAGGCTACAAACACCAGAAACTACTTGCAACTCCTGGACAGAGAGCTAGGGTGAATAAGAAGTCGAGCGGGGTCATATTTCAGGGCCCAATGCATGGTAGTAGCTGTATCTTAAATCACGCATACAGATCTCAGTGCTTAAGGTCGGCTTCAATGAAACAACCCACCATGTACTCCTACATGG
>NW_021188759.1:0-1513 GCF_002162155.2 Triticum dicoccoides | reverse complement strand
TCAAGAGAAGAGAGTAACGCTTTAAGCAAGATGACATGATGTAGCGGGATAAACTCATGCAATATGATATAGACCCCATCTTGTTACCCTCGATGGCAACAATACAATACGTGACTTGCTGCCCCTACTGTCACTGGGAAAGGACACCGCAAGATTGAACCCAAAGCTAAGAACTTCTTCCATTGCAAGAAAGATCAATCTAGTAGGCCAAACCAAACTGATAATTCAAAGAGACTTGCAAAGATAACCAATCATACATAAAAGAATTCAGAGAAGATTCAAATATTGTTCATAGATAAACTTGACATAAACCCACGATTCATCGGTCTCAACAAACACACCGCAAAAGAAGATTACATCGAATAGATCTCCACAAGAGAGGGGGAGAACTTCGTATTGAGATCCAAAAAGAGAGAAGAAGTCATCTAGCTAATAACTACAGACCCGAAGGTCTGAGGTAAACTACTCACACTTCATCGTAAGGGCTATGGTGTTGATGTAGAAGCCCTTCGTTATCAATGCCCCCTCCGGCGGAGCTCCGGAAAATGCCCCAAGATGGAATCTCGTGGATACAGAAAGTTACGGCGGTGGAATTAGGGTTTTCGCTCTACATCTTGTTTTTCGGGGGCACGTAGGTATATATATGCGGAACGAGTACGTCGGTGCAGCAACAGGGGGCCCACGAGGGTGGAGGGCGCACCTAGGGGGGGTAGGCGCGCCCCCCTACCTCGTGGCCTCCTGGTTGATGTCTTGACGTAGGGTCCAAGTCCTCCGGATCATGTTCGTTCTGAAAATCACGTTCCCGAAGGTTTCATTCTGTTTGGACTCCATTTGATATTCGTTTTCTGTGAAACCCTAAAATAGGCAAAAAAACAGCAATTCTGGGCTGGGCCTCCGGTTAATAGGTTAGTCCCAAAAATAATATAAAAGTGTATAATAAAGCCCAATAATTTCCAAAACAGAATATAATATAGCATGGAACAATCAAAAATTATAGATACGTTGGAGACGTATCAGATGTTACCAAGCCAAAGAATATAGGCGGTACAATGAATGCCAAGGAAATTTCACAATATTTTCGTCCTTCTAACCTGGAAGCAAAAATGCTTTCATTTTGAAGGTTGACGTGTGTAACTTCCCCAACCTAAAACCCTATAGTTTTGTCATGTTTGTACTACATTTTATTATATTAATGTCTAAGTTATGGATATTTAATGTATGGAATTTATTTTTGCCTTTTCTTTTCATCTTTCTATTAAATGTTTCACAACATATTGAGCAATGTGAACTCTTTCAAAAAACCATTTGAACCTTTTTACTACTTATTTAACGCCTTTTATTTTCTAATTCCATGCTTTTCTAAATATTTATGGCAACTCCAAGTCCAAGCTAGAGATCCAACCTTTGCCACAAATTCTTTCTGCATTTATCAAAGTCACCTAGAAAAATTCATAATTTTTTGGGCATCCAAAACTATAAATCCTAATTTATAATAGGTGTTTTAGCTGCTTGT
>NW_021188758.1:0-1077 GCF_002162155.2 Triticum dicoccoides | reverse complement strand
GGGGGCGTGGGGGCGGCGGCGCGGGGGAGCTGCAGTGATGGGGGCGTGGGGGCGCGGGGGCGGGGGTCGGGGCGGCGGCGGCAGGGGACGGAGGGGACGGAGGGAGCGTGCAGGCGCGGCGGCGGCGTACGGTTGGGGCGGAGGGGGCAAATTAGGTCGAGTGGGGAGGAAGGGAGGGAGGGGAATAGGTGGAGTGGGGGGAAGCTTACTAATGGCGCACCCAGCAGCGGTGCGCCATTAGAATGTTTTTTTTATTACAGTTCGAGCCCTCAGGTTATATTCCACCTAACCCAATCTACATCAGAACCCGCCCACTAGCCCGACTGGTCAGCACGCAGCACACACAGTGGAGGTCCTGGGTTTGATTCCCAGGCTCCCCAATTTTTATTTTTATGCATTTAAAATGTTGTTTGATATTAATTTGTGTTTAAATATGTTCAAACTTGTTTAAATCATAACAGTAATAATTTTTAAAAAAAATATGTTCAAATTTGTTATTTGAAAATATTTATGAATATGAAAAAGGGGGAGTGGAGGGTGCGGTGGGTCATCGGCGATGGTGGAGTGGGGGAGGGTGCGGGCCGGGGGTCGGCGGCGGCGACCGGTGGAGCGGGGGAGGGTGCGGTTGATCATCGGCGGCGGTGGAGCGGGGAGGGTGCGGTTGATCGTCGGCAGCGAGGGGGACGTCGATGTCCCATGAACACGGTTTTCGAAGACCCGGGATCTCTATGTAGCTGGCGATACGTTGTGTCATTCATGCACCTTACGCATCCAGAAAATCCGTGGACTACCTGCCTCGCGAGATAACCGTAACTGAGATAGTCGTGTAGTAGTGCATTTAAAATGCTGTTTGATATTTATTTGTGTTTAAATATGTTCAAACTTGTTTAAATCATAACAGTAATATTTTTTTATAAAAACAGTAATAATTTTTTTAAAATATATGTTCAAATTTGTTATTTGAAAATATTTATGAATATGAAAAAGGTGGAGTGGAGGGTGAGGTGGGTCATCGGCGACGGTGGAGTGGGGGAGGGTGCGGGCCGGGGGTCGGCGGCGGCGGCCGGTGGAGCGGGG
>NW_021188757.1:0-1334 GCF_002162155.2 Triticum dicoccoides | reverse complement strand
GAGTCCGTATGTGTGGGGAAACAAGAGTTAGGGTTGGTTTCGGACCCCACCTTCAAGGGCCACGAAATTCCCCCCTCTTCCTCCATATATACAACCCTTAGGGCGTCGTTTAGACTTTGGGTTTTGTTTAGATTAAAAGTTCGCCATAGCTGCAACTTCGCGTACTTCGTTTGTGTCCAACGACCAGACCAAGACGTCACAGAACCCCACCTTGATCAATAAAGCTTTCATCTTATATTCGCAATATCCCGATTGCAATCTCAGTTTCTTGCTTGTTCTTCGTTTGCTCGTAGGAAACAGACCCTCGTGGTCAGGTTGATCGTGCTCCGGCGTGGTCAATAACCCTCGGAAGTTGGTTTAGCGATTGCTAAGGCGCGACGTCTCGCACGTTCGTAGTCGGATCGTCAAGGTCGACTCCCACAGAAAACGATAGCCACCATCTCATCGAAACATCGGGACACCTTAGCCTCTATCACATCATCTCCATGCTTGAATTTGCTCCAAGGTTCATCTTTCTTGTCCAAGCTAGGCCCTTCATTTGTAAGCAAAACAAATGTATCCAATTTAGGCAGCATCATATTCTCTTGAACATTAGAATTGTTACCAAGAAACGAAAGTACCTATAATTCAATTGGCGTGCGCGAGCTCTAGTAATTGGTCCAGTATGTATAGTAGCAGGGGCTATGGGTGTAACAATGGTATTGATGTCCTCATCATGACCCATCTCAAGAAGGTCATGAAGATACAAGAAACACCATCGAGCGCCAAGTACAATGCCTTGCGACAAAGCTCAACGTCAACAGGCAACCTATGGTCTTCAACATTGGTGATCTCGAATGGCTACACCTTCGCAAGGAGCGCTTTCCACAAGAACGCAAGTCTAAGCTTCAACCACGAGCAGATGGACCCTTCAAGGTGCTCGCACGCTACAACGACAACGCTTACAAGATCGACCTCCCGCGCGACAAGTACAACGTGAGCTACATCTTCAACATCAAAGATCTCTCTCCCTTCCATGGTGATGAAGAACTCGATCCGAGGACGGATCTTCTCCAAGGGAGGGGAGATGATGCGGAGCATCCCACGACCATCCGCATGGACGCCACCTCAACTATCCAAGCACCAAGTGGACCAATGACAAGGGCTAGGGCACGTGCTATTCAATCCGAGGTGACATCTCTCCTACTTGAGTTTTCCCCCTCTTCAAGTGAGACATGGCTACTGCCTAATTCCGAGATACTATGTGTCATTAGGTACAACGCTCAAGACTCGGAGCCGAGGACTGTAGAAGAAGAGACATGCGTCAACACTCTGGACAGCCCGGAACTTCCGGC
>NW_021188756.1:0-1768 GCF_002162155.2 Triticum dicoccoides | reverse complement strand
TAACTTTCTGGGTTGTGGATACATGGGTTGGTATGCCGAACAAAGTTCAACATAATTCTTCCGGATAACCCATGCAGAAAGGTTGAGCTGGCAGAGTCACAATATAGCATGGAGAACTCATAGAGGGACTGTTGTGATCTTTTGATCCAACAAACTTCTGCCATAATGGTTCATGGTATTTGGAAGAACGATATACCACGGACCTCGAGGACTATCGCAAAGGTTACTAATATACTAAAGGAACTAGCAACACTATCAACATGATGTAAGTAGGGTGAATATCGGGTTTAAGAACCCAGGAATAGAATACCTACTACTAAGTAGCATCACGGGATGCTTTCGAGAATGATGGCCAGAATCATCACACTGGGAACACAAATCATGGCTAAATTACTAGATGATCCCCTGAGACACCTAGGGTCATAATAATATCTCCAACATATATGTCAAGGTAACGGAGTACCTCAACTCACTGATTAGTGTGGTTAATCTGGCCCATGGGAACATTGAAACGGGAAGAAAGGATTTGCAATTGCATCAGACTACTTAGAAACCTGGGATGACTCGGACAGCATAACGGCTGTAAATGCTCAGAAAAGATTTGAGACATTCACAAAAATGGTGGCATAACCACTCAGAAGCACAATATCAGGTTTCGAGATCAACAATTAACATACAGAAGTAGTAGGAACTGAACTGAGACTTAAATCCAACAATCTTATAAGTCCACTGCTTAGTAACACGTGATCCTAATAGAAAGAAGAGATAGCCTAGTTCTTAATCCCCGTAGAAGAGAAGATGATGACTCAGATCAGAAGGCCACGAGGTATAAGGAGTAAAAAGAGCCTTACGTTCCATCCCACAATCAATTCCCTTATATAACTAAAGAATTTCTAGACTCAACTTCGACCAGTTTGGCTTGGTAACCTACAGGCAGTCAAGCTCTGATACCAACGCTGTCAGGACCCCGACTCAATGCCACATCGATCTAGCATGTAACACCCCATATCACTTTGCGGCCTCACGCACGGTATTCCCATGGGTGTCGCCTTACCTTTGCCCGGGACCGTTTGCGTCTTTTGGCACACGTATATGATAGTGTCGCTAGCATCCATATGGTAAGGAGCCCGGGCTGACATGGCTAGTCGTAAACCCAAAGTGGCACAAACTTACCAGGACAGGCATCCATGACCCAACATCGAACGTGTCGGTCATCAGCGAGTGAATCCAGGCTGTAGCACTGGGCTAGCAGGACTCCGGTGAACCGGGCTGTAGCGGGCTAACAGGACTCCGGTATTCATCGCGTGTCATTTCCCCGAAGGGACAGACACAGGAACGAAGAAGGACACATGCCGGCCAGCCTAAGTGTTCCGGAGCAGTAGCAAGCTACCATGGCTCAGTGGAAACACTAGGAGACATTTCCCGGTAAGAGAGGCTACTAAGGATAAACAACTAGATAGTCAGATCCCACACATACCAAGCATTTCAACAACATACACACAATATGCTCGATATGTGCAGATACAACATGGCATCACAACATGACTCTACAACTCAAGTAACTATTCAATAGGCTCCGAGGAGCGAGATATACAAACATGAGTCTCATGACCCAACAATCAGAGCATACAAGTCAAAGCACATGCGGAAGCTTAACATGTCTGAGTACAGACAACTATAAATGAAAAAGGCTGAGAAGCCTGACTATCTACCAGATCCTGCCGAGGGCACAAGATCGTAGCTGAGGTAACAAGCTAAACGTCGAAGT
>NW_021188755.1:0-961 GCF_002162155.2 Triticum dicoccoides | reverse complement strand
GTGGCACCAACCGGGACCAATAGGCATCCACGCGTCAGCATTTCTGTGGCTGGGGTTTTTGTTTTTTTAAAGGGGGGGGGGTTTGGGGGGTTTTGGGGGGTTAATTTAGGTGTTTCATATATTATGCTATAGCTAGCTAATTAATAGAGAGAAGTGTCCTCTCTTTTGTCCGTGCTTGGTCGACGCTACGTACCATACATACGTATAGAGAGGACTAGCTAGACACGCTAGCTAGCTTGTAAGCAAACAGAAGATCGTCATGAACATATATGCATACAGAGAGAAGTGATATCGACCACCTCTCCTTCTCCGAGAGATTGGTCAAACAACAAGTTCTCGTATATCTATCCGACACTACCGGCTACATATATACAATAATTATCTTTTACAAATATATAATCTCCTAACATACGGACGCGTGGTCCACATAGTATTCTCCGTCTTCAGCGATCACGTGGTCAAGAAAGAATGCCGCCAATTCCTCTTGAATTGCTCGCATGCGATCTGGTGCTAGGAGTTCATCCCGCATCCGAAACATCTAATTTTGAGAAGGGGGTCAATACATATATATATATATATATATATATATATATATATATATATATATATATATATGAATGAATGAAACTCAACACAAATGATGGTAATAAAATAAAATTGTGAATATTGTTATTTACGCACTTCATATTGTTTGTCGGAGTAGCCCCGCTCACAGGTCGTGTGGCGGATGGACTTGCAAATGTAGTATCCACAGAAATCATTCCCTTGTTCCTGCCACAACCACTTTACAAGAAATAGAGGTCAATCAAACTGATAATTAGCAAGCATGCTAAATGGTATTGATGAAACTAGCGCTTGAATCACTAGGAGATGCCTGGAATATGCTACTATATAGTACTTACTTTCGGGTGCCTAAATTGCAGCTTCTTCGGTAGTCTCGGAGCTTTTTTGGTGAATTTTC
>NW_021188754.1:0-914 GCF_002162155.2 Triticum dicoccoides | reverse complement strand
AGTACAGTGTGGTGTGCTTCAGTCAGAGAATGGCCGTCCATACATGTCGTTGATTTCCTTCCGATCGTGCCTTTTCCACTTAGTCTCCCCTCGTGCCGCGATCGAGGAAGACCAATCGGCTTAAGGTCAGGAACAAAGTCAACACAAAACTCAATTACCTCCTCATTTCCATAGCCCTTGGCGATGCTTCCTTCTGGCCTAGCACGGTTACGAACATATTTCTTTAATACTCCCATGAACCTCTCGAAGGGGAACATATTGTGTAGAAATACAGGACCGAGAATGAAAATCTCTTCGACTAGGTGAACCAAGAGGTGCGTCATAATATTGAAGAAGGATGGCGGGAACACCAACTCGAAACTGACAAGACATTGGATCACATCGTTCTGTAACCGTGGTAGATCTTCTGGATTGATTACCTTCTGAGAGATTGTATTGAGGAATGCACATAGCTGCACAATGGCTACTCGAACATTTTCCGGCAGGAGCCCCCTCAAAGCAATCGGAAGCAATTGCGTCATAATCACGTGGCAGTCGTGAGACTTCAGGTTTTGGAACTTTTTCTCCGCCATGTTTATTATTCCCTTTATATTGGACGAGAATCCAGACGGGACCTTCATACTGCTCAGGCATTCAAAAAAGATGACCTTCTCTTCTTTGGTCAGAGCGTAGCTGGCACGACCTTGAAACCATTCCGGATGCCGGTTATCAGGGTCTTTCAAACGTTGCTGGTCCTGCCGTGCTTCCTTTGTATCATTTGTCTTCCCATACACGCCCAAGAAGCTTAGGAGGTTCACGCAAATATTCTTCGTAACGTGCATCACGTCGATTGCAGAGCGGACTTCTAGGACTTTCCAATATTCTAGCTCCCAGAATATAGATTTCTTCTTCCACATGGCTGCGTGCCCGTCAGC
>NW_021188753.1:0-805 GCF_002162155.2 Triticum dicoccoides | reverse complement strand
AGGTAATTTCAATCATTATTAACTATATATCTCGGCCTATTTAGTTCGTCATTTCATGATATGAACTATTTAATAACCCCTTTATTCATTTTCTTTGTCGGCGGGCAGGGCTTGGGCAAGGTTCATCAGCGTCACGGATGGCGAATGGAAAGAAAAGCTTAAATGGGGAAGACCCAAGGTAAGTAATTAAGTAGTACTAGCTAGCTAGCTAGCTGCCATCTCTTTAATTATCATGCTTGATTAATTATTATCTGATCAAATTCCATTCTCGTAAAGGCCCTGAAGCAGGCGCAGAGGACTGATCTGTGTGCATTCTGCGTTTGCGAGAACATTCGCATGATGGCGTCCGAAAGGAGCAGATCTCAAAGACAGGAATGGGTACGCTTGTCAAAACACTATTCACAATTTTTACACCATTATCGATATCTAGTCACACAACTAATACACATGCATATTGATCTCCTTCTTAACAGTTCAGAGAGTTGCGGGTGAAGCTCCTAGAAACGGAGCGCGTAGAAGCACTTCAAGAGGAAATAGCGGGTTTTTTGCTCGACCAGGTCATAAATCCGAAGGGAGAATACTATTACCCGCTACCGCCCCCATGAAAACCACTTCCAATTGTCATCGTGCTCCGAAGGCACCAATTAGGCTAATGCCACTGGCTCCGAAGGCAACATGCATATGTAGGAGAAATTGTATATAGCTATACATGTGTGTATGTGTGAATTAATTAATATGATGGTTTGTGAGACATTGATGATATATATATGCATGATTGGTTCTACTAGAAATTCTATATATATAT
>NW_021188752.1:0-986 GCF_002162155.2 Triticum dicoccoides | reverse complement strand
ACAAACACCAGAAACTACTTGCAACTCCTGGACGGAGAACTAGGGTGAATAAGAAGCCGAGAGGGTCCATTGGTTTCGGGCCCAATGCATGGTAGTAGCTGATTCTTAAATCACACATACAGATCTCAGTGCTTAAGGTCGGCTTCAATGAAACAACCCACCATGTACTCCTACATGGCCTCTCATCGATACCTTTACCAAATCGTGTTCACCACACCACTCTCATTACCGACATAATCATTTCACTCTAGCCCATCACCCAGATGAACCAGACCTGACACGACTCTAAGCATAGCAGGCATAGCAAGGTAGGATCAACACATACATATGGCTCAATCAACTCCTACACATGCTAGTGGGTTTCATCTAGTTACTGTGGCAATGACAGGTCATGCAGAGGAAATGGGTTCAACTACCGTAACACACAGCAGTTTGAAACGCGTTGTCTTAATGCAGTAAAAGAGAGCAGGAGCGAGAACATGGGATTGTATCGATATGATCAAATGGTTGGTTGCTTGCCTGATGGTCCGATGCACTGATACGGTTCTTCGTTAGGGTAATCACGATACTCCTCGGAGACAGAACCTGTCGCAAGGGACACCGATACACAACCATCACCAAACAATGTGCAACAATATGATGCATGCATGAAACATGGCAATATGAGTGTGTTGGGCTAATGCAACTAAAACCAGAAGGGTTTGAACCAATTTGAATCAAAGATTCAAATTTCAAACTCAAACATGGCCTTTTAAAGTGCTTTTCCTTGTTCTGCATTAAACATCAAGTTAACTTGTTTAGTCATGCATGAAAATAGTACAGATGGATAGATTGGATTTTTCTGATCATTTTTCATATATAATTTGTCTGATTTGGAGTTACAGAATAAAAGTTATGAATTTTTGAAGTTTAAATTATATTCTGGAATTTCCTATATTAGAATAATTCCAGAAAATCATTATTGCGTCAGCCTGACGTCAGTGTGA
>NW_021188751.1:0-1283 GCF_002162155.2 Triticum dicoccoides | reverse complement strand
GTGATCCAAATCACCGATGACCAGCGCCGAACGGACGGCACCTCCGCGTTCAACACACGTACGGAACAGCCACGTCTCCTCTTCTTGATCCAGCAAGGGAGGGAGGAGAGGTTGAGGGAGATGGCACCAGCAGCAGCACGACGGCGTGGTGTTGATGGAGCTGCAGTACTCCGGCAGAGCTTCGCTAAGCACTATGGAGGTGGAGGAGGTGTTGAGGAGGGAGAAGGAGGCAACCAAAGGCCAGGGCGTTCAGGTATGAAGTCCCTCCTCTCCCCCACTATATATAGGGGTGCCAAGGGGGGGTGGCCGGCCCTAGGAGATCCAATCTCCTAGGGGGTGCGGCGGCCAAGGGGGGTTTTCCCTCCCCCCAAGGCACCTAGGAGGTGCCTTACCCTCCTAGGACTCTTGCCCCCTTAAACCCTAGGCGCATGGGCCTATGTGGGGCTGGTTCCCTTGGCCCATTAGAACAAGGCGCACCCCCTTACAGCCCATGTGGCCCCCCGGGGCAGGTGGACCCACCCGGTGGACCCCCGGGACCCTTCCGGTGGTCCCGGTACAATACCGATAACCCCGAAACTTGTCCCGATGTCCGAAACAGGACTTCCCATATATAAATCTTTACCTCCGGACCATTCCGGAACTCCTCGTGACGTCCGGGATCTCATCCGGGACTCCGAACAACATTCGGGTTACTGCATATACATATCCCTACAACCCTAGCGTAACCGAACCTTAAGTGTGTAGACCCTACGGGTTTGGGAGACAAGCAGACATGACCGAGACGACTCTTCAGTCAATAACCAACAGCGGGATCTGGATACCCATGTTGGCTCCCACATGCTCCACGATGATCTCATCAGATGAACCACGATGTCGAGGATTCAATCAACCCCGTACGCTATTCCCTTTGTCTATCGATATGTTACTTGCCCGAGATTCGATCGTCGGTATCCCAATACCTCGTTCAATCTCGTTACCGGCAAGTCACTTTACTCGTACCGTAATGCATGATCCCGTGACCAGACACTTGGTCACTCTGAGCTCATTATGATGATGCATTACCGAGTGGGCCCAGTGATACCTCTCCGTCATACGGAGTGACAAATCCCAGTCTTGATCCATGTCACCCAACAGACACTTTCGGAGATACCCGCAGTCTACCTTTATAGTCACCCAGTTACGTTGTGACGTTTGGCATACCCAAAGCACTCCTACAGTATCCGGGAGTTACACGATCTCATGGTCTAAGGAAAAGATACTTGACATTAGAAAACTCTAGCAAA
>NW_021188750.1:0-1268 GCF_002162155.2 Triticum dicoccoides | reverse complement strand
AAGAATTGTATATGATGCAGCCGGAAGGTTTTGTCGATCCTAAGAATGCTGACAAAGTGTGCAAGCTCCAACGCTCGATTTATGGGCTGGTGCAAGCATCTCGGAGTTGGAACATTCGCTTTGATGAGATGATCAAAGCGTTTGGGTTTACACAGACTTATGGAGAAGCCTGCGTTTACAAGAAAGTGAGTGGGAGCTCTGTAGCATTTCTCATATTATATGTAGATGACATACTTTTGATGGGAAATGATATAGAACTCTTGGACAGCATCAAGGCCTACTTGAATAAAAGTTTTTCAATGAAGGACCTTGGAGAAGCTGCTTATATATTAGGCATCAAAATCTATAGAGATAGATCGAGAAGCCTCATAGGTCTTTCACAAAGCACATACCTTGATAAGATATTGAAGAAGTTCAATATGGATCAATCCAAGAAGGGGTTCTTGCCTGTGTTACAAGGTATGAAATTGAGTTCAGCTCAATGTCCGACCACGGCAGAAGATATAGAAGAGATGAGCGTCATCCCCTATGCCTCAGCCATAGGTTCTATTATGTATGCCATGCTGTGTACCAGACCTGATGTTAACCTTGCCGTAAGTTTGGTAGGAAGGTACCAAAGTAATCCCGGCAAGGAACACTGGACAGCGGTCAAGAATATCCTGAAGTACCTGAAAAGGACTAAGGAAATGTTTCTCATTTATGGAGGTGACGAAGAGCTCGTCGTAAAGGGTTACGTCGACGCTAGCTTCGACACAGATCTGGATGACTCTAAGTCACAAACCGGATACGTGTATATTTTGAATGGCGGGGCAGTAAGCTGGTGCAGTTGCAAGCAAAGCGTCATGGCGGGATCTACATGTGAAGCGGAGTACATGGCAGCCTCGGAGGCAGCACATGAAGCAATATGGGTGAAGGAGTTCATCACCGACCTAGGAGTCATACCCAATGCGTCGGGGCCGATCAAGCTCTTCTGTGACAACACTGGAGCTATTGCACTTGCCAAGGAGCCCAGGTTTCACAAGAAGACAAGGCACATCAAGCGTCGCTTCAACTCCATTCGTGAAAATGTTCAAGATGGAGACATAGAGATTTGTAAAGTACATACGGACCTGAATATAGCAGATCCGTTGACTAAACCTCTCCCTAGAGCAAAACATGATCAACACCAGAATTCCATGGGTGTTCGATTCATCACAATGTAACTAGATTATTGACTCTAGTGCAAGTGGGAGACTGTTGGAAATATGCCCTAGAGGCAATAATAAAAG
>NW_021188749.1:0-1199 GCF_002162155.2 Triticum dicoccoides | reverse complement strand
GAAACATAACCATCTTTGATTAACGAGCTAGTCAAGTAGAGGCATACTAGTGACACTCTGTTTGTCTATGTATTCACACATGTATTATGTTTCCGGTAAATACAATTCTAGCATGAATAATAAACATTTATCATGATTATAAGGAAATAAATAATAACTTTGTTATTGCCTCTAGGGCATATTTCCTTCAGTCTCCCACTTGCACTAGAGTCAATAATCTAGATTACACTGTAATGATTCTAACACCCATGGAGCCTTGGTGCTGATCATGTTTTGCTCGTGGAAGAGGCTTAGTCAACGGGTCTGCAACATTCAGATCCGTATGTATCTTGCAAATCTCTATGTCTCCCGCCTGGACTAGATCCCGGATGGAGTTGAAGCGTCTCTTGATGTGTTTGGTCCTTTTGTGAAATCTGGATTCCTTTGCCAAGGCAATTGCACCATTATTGTCACAAAAGATTTTCATTGGACCCGATGCACTAGGTATGACACCTAGATCGGATATGAACTCCTTCATCCAGACTCCTTCATTTGCTGCTTCCGAAGCAGCTATGTATTCCGCTTCACATGTAGATCCTGCTATGACGCTTTGTTTAGAACTGCACCAACTGACAGCTCCACCGTTTAATGTAAACACGTATCCGGTTTGCGATTTAGAATCGTCCGGGTCAGTGTCAAAGCTTGCATCAACGTAACCTTTTACGATGAGCTCTTTGTCACCTCCATATATGAGAAACATATCCTTAGTCATTTTCAGGTATTTCAGGATGTTCTTGACCGCTGTCCAGTGATCCACTCCTGGATTACTTTGGTACCTCCCTGCTAAACTTATAGCAAGGCATACATCAGGTCTGGTACACAGCATTGCATACATGATAGATCCTATGGCTGATGCATAGGGAACATCTTTCATATTCTCTCTATCTTCTGCAGTGGTCGGGCATTGAGTCTTACTCAATTTCACACCTTGTAACACAGGCAAGAACCCTTTCTTCGCTTGATCCATTTTGAACTTCTTCAAAATTTTGTCAAGGTATGTGCTTTGTGAAAGTCCAATTAAGCGTTTTGATCTATCTCTATAGATCTTAATGCCTAATATGTAAGCAGCTTCACCGAGGTCTTTCATTGAAAAACTTTTATTCAAGTATCCCTTTATGCTATCCAGAAATTCTATATCATTTCCAATCAGTAATATGTCA
>NW_021188748.1:0-1081 GCF_002162155.2 Triticum dicoccoides | reverse complement strand
AGCATGGCATACATAATAGAACCTATGGCTGAGGCATAGGGGATGACACTCATCTCTTCTATCTCTGCTGCCGTGGTCGGACATTGAGCTGAGCTCAATTTCACACCTTGCAAAACAGGCAAGAACCCTTTCTTGGACTGATCCATTTTGAACTTCTTCAAAATCTTATCAAGATATGTGCTTTGTGAAAGACCTATGAGGCGTCTTGATCTATCCCTATAGATCTTGATGCCTAATATATAAGCAGCTTCTCCAAGGTCCTTCATTGAAAAACTCTTATTCAAGTAGGCCTTAATGCTGTCCAAAAGTTCTATATCATTTCCCATCAAAAGTATGTCATCTACATATAGTATGAGAAATGCTATAGAGCTCCCACTCACTTTCTTGTAAACACAGGCTTCTCCATAAGTCTGTGTAAACCCAAATGCTTTGATCATCTCATCAAAACGAATGTTCCAACTCCGAGATGCTTGTACCAGCCCATAAATCGAGCGTTGGAGCTTGCACACCTTGTCAGCATTTTTAGGATCGACAAAACCTTCCGGCTGTATCATATACAATTCTTCATTAAGGAAACCATTAAGGAATGCCGTTTTGATGTCCATTTGCCAAATTTCATAATCATAAAATGCGGCAATTGCTAACATGATTCGGACGGACTTCAGCTTCGCTACCGGTGAGAAAGTCTCATCGTAGTCAACCCCTTGAACTTGTCGATAACCCTTAGCGACAAGCCGAGCTTTATAGATGGTCACATTACCATCCGCGTCTGTCTTCTTCTTAAAGATCCATTTATTTTCTATGGCTCGCCGTTCTACGGGCAAGTCAGTCAAAGTCCATACTTCGTTTTCATACATGGATCCTATCTCGGATTTCATGGCTTCTAGCCATTTGTCGGAATCCGGACCCGCCATCGCTTCTTCATAGTTCGAAGGTTCACCGTTGTCTAACAACATGATTTCCAAGACAGGGTTGCCGTACCACTCTGGTGCGGAACGTGTCCTCGTGGACCTTCGAATTTCAGTAGGAGTTTGATCAGAAGTATCTTGATCATTATCATTAACTTCCTCTCTTGTCGGTG
>NW_021188747.1:0-527 GCF_002162155.2 Triticum dicoccoides | reverse complement strand
CTCTTTCATGGAGTATTACTCACCAGTTTGGGGTCCCAAAGCGATTTCCATGATTGTCAAACCCCAAGTTGTGCTTATATGTTGGTTGTCAAGACTCGCAGTTTGGGCCGATTCTGGCCCGTTTCTAGGACTATTACTCAGTTTTGGGGTCACGAAGTGATTTCCACGATTGATGAACCCCAGGGCACGTTTACGTGTCGGTCATCAACACTCACAATTTTGGCCTATTATGGTCCGTTTCATGCACTATTACTCAGCGTTTTGGGGTCCCAGGGCGATTTCCACGATTGACGATCCCCGGGGTGCGTTTATGTGTCCGTCATCAACACTCACAATTTTGGCCAATTCTGACCCGTTTCGTTGACTATTACTCACCAATTTTGGGCCCGAAGCAATTTCCATAGTTATTGAACCCCAAGGTGCGCTTACGTGTCGGTCATCAACACTCGCAGTTTTGGCCGATTCTGGCCCGTTTCTTGGACTATAACTCACCGTTTTGGGGTCCCGTAGTGATTTCCACGATTGAC
>NW_021188746.1:0-1147 GCF_002162155.2 Triticum dicoccoides | reverse complement strand
CTCTAGTGTAAAATTATTTGTACTAGGTTATAGAGCTAGTTCAACTCTAGTTTACAATTATTTGTACTAGGTTATAGAGCTAGTTCTACTCTAGTCTAAAATTGTGTGGACTAGGGCATAGAGCTAGTTCAACTCTAGTGTAAAATGATTTGTACTAGGTTATAGCCTTAGTAGAATGCCAGTGTAAAATTATGTGTACTAGGTTATAGAGCTAGTTCATTTGTAGTGTAAAATTATTTGTACTACGTTATAGAGCTAGTTCAACTCTAATGTAAAAAAATGTACTTGGTTATAGAGCTAGTTCAATTCTAGTATAAAATTATTTGTACTAGTTTATAGAGCTAGTTCAATTATAATGTAAAATGATTCGTACTAGGTTATAGAGCTAGTTCAACTCTAGTGTAAAATCATTTATACTAGGTTATACAGCTAGTTCAACTCTAGTGTAAAACGATTTGTACTAGGTTATAGAGCTAGTTCAAATCTAGTGTAAAATCATTCGTACCAGGTTATATAGCTAGTTCAACTCTAGTGTAAAACTATTTGTACTAGGTTATAGAGCTAGTTCAATTCTAGTGTAAAATTATTTGTACTAGGTTATAGAACTAGTTCAACTATTGTGTAAAATGATTTGTACTAGGTTATAGAGCTAGTTCAACTCGAGTGTAAAATTATTTGTACTAGGTTATAGATCTAGTTCAACTATAGTGTAAAATTATTTGTACTAGGTCACAGAGCTAGTTCAACTCTCGTTTAAAATTATTTGTACTAGGTTATAGAGCTAGTTCAACTTTAATCTAAAATTGTGTGTACTAGGTCATAGAGCTAGTTCAACTCTAGTGTAAAATGATTTGTACTAGGTTATAGCCCTAGTACAATGCTAGTGTAAAATTATATGTACCAGGTTATAGAGCTAGTTCATTTCTAGTGTAAAATTATTTGTACTTGGTTATAGAGCTAGTTCAACGCTAGTATAAAAGTATTTGTACTAGGTTATAGAGCTAGGTCAACTCTAATGTAAAATTATTTGTACTAGGTTATAGAGATAGTTCAACTATAGTGTAAGTTTTTTTGTACTAGGTTAAAGAGTTAGTTCGAGTCTAGTGTAAAATTATTTGTACTAGGTTATAGAGCTAGTTCATTTCTA
>NW_021188745.1:817-1782 GCF_002162155.2 Triticum dicoccoides | reverse complement strand
TTCGGACCCCTCCACCAAGGGCCACGAAATCCACCCCCTCTTCCTCCATATATACAGCCCTTAGGGCATCGTTTAGACCTTGGGTTTTGTTTAGATTAAAAGTTCGCCATAGCTGCAACTTCGCGTACTTCGTTTGTGTTCAACGACCAGACAAAGGCGTCACAGAACCCCACCTTGATCAATAAAGCTTTCATCTTATATTCGCAATATCCAGATTGCAATCTCAGTTTCTTGCTTGTTCTTCGTTTGCTCGCAGGAAACAGACCCTCGTGGTCAGGTTGATCGTGCTCCGGCGTGGTCAATAACCTCTCGGAGTTGGTTTAGCGATTGCTAAGGCGCGACGTCCTCGCACGTTCGTAGTCGGATCGTCAAAGTCGACTTCCACCAAAGCGAAATCCACCATCTCATCGAAAGACGGGACACCTTTGCCTCTATCAAGTGGTCTCAGATTTCCAGGTTGCTCGGTGAGATTTTACAGTTTTTCGTAGTTTAGATCAAGTCTGTTCTTCATACCTACAGTCCACGAAAAAGCCACAAAAAAAAAATTAGGGTTAGTTCATCATATCCGAACCAATCTGAGCCTTTGCATAATCTTTTTAGGGTTTTGCTTTGTTGAATTTGCGGTTGCATCGTCGTGTCTAGTTGCTGGTCTTAGAGTCTAGTCTTTTAGAGTTTCGAGTTCTGGTCATAAGTTGTCACGCCGCCGCCGCACCATCATCATCGCCCCTGCCATCTACCACCACCGCTTATCCGCCACCGCTCCGAATCCGTATCCATATACCACCACCAATCCGTGTCCATATACCACCACCGATCCATATCCATATACTACCACCGCTACCACCACCGCTGCCATATACCACCACCATATATCCACCACCAATCCGAGTTCTTTGCTTATTAGGTTTGTTTTCGGGATCCCTCTAGATTCCGATTCGTGTTTCCTTGCCGGCGTAGGTTTCGGA
>NW_021188745.1:0-747 GCF_002162155.2 Triticum dicoccoides | reverse complement strand
AAATTCTGGCTATCCTATTTTTGGGTGTTTCTGAGTGTTTTGAGACAGGTGCCATTATAGGAAGTTTTTTTTTGACCCGTTTCCCGTTTTTGGGTCCGGACAGTCAAAAAAAAAATTGGTCAAAAAAATTTTCGTGCCCATCCTGTCAGTTTGAGCTAAGAAGAGTTTTGAGACACTCGCCATTATAGTGATTTTTCGCAAAAAAAAAAAAGCAGCGCAAAAAAAAAAGAGCGCAAAAAAATAAAGAGCGAAAAAAAAATTCCAGAGTGTGCTTTTCCCTTGTTTACGCGCCGCGCCGTGATTTTGTTAGTGTTCTAGGCTCGCGTCTCTAGCACAGTCTAGCCTAGGACCAGCACAGTACCGTCGTTGAGCGTTTATTCAACTTTGCATCTCTGAATTGATTATTGCTGACCCTTTTTGCTACCATATTATAAGCCTTCCCAGCTCCACATACATCTACGTCGTGCGTTTGACTCTCCCTGGTAATCGCTCTATCCAAGCTTTGAGAGTTTTTGACTACAACGGTTGCCGATCACCGCCTGCTGCTGGGTAAGAACTGGTAAGAATTTGAGATTTGCTTGACGGATTTGTGACACCCACCACCACCACTTGTTCGTAGTCTGTAGGATCATATTCTTGTGTGTTTCTATTGCTGCTAACCATGCCAGGATCACAAGCCGACGAGATTGACTGGGAGAATTTATCGAACAAGGAGCTTCATGATAAGTTTCAGCAAATGATGACTGA
>NW_021188744.1:0-1447 GCF_002162155.2 Triticum dicoccoides | reverse complement strand
CAAGGTCTGTTGTTGGGTGACGATGTTTATCTTAAGATAATAAAGACTCGTTCCTTAGTGTGAGCCTCGCTTGCGCACAAAAGAACCCGGCAAGCACCCTTTTCTTCATTAATACATTGTTAACAAGTACAATTCATGCGGAATGTAAACATAAGCAAGGGATAGCAGAAGATAAGGTGCCCGTAATCCCTTTATTGTCCCTCTCCTTAGAAAGCGGATCGGGATAGAAGGAGGGTAAAAAGAGTGCCCAGGCAAGGTACGAGCAGCAGAAGACACCAACAGAACATCCCGGCGGCCGTCCAGAAGAGGGTTGGTGATGACGGTGCTGGGGAAGAAACTGGAAGATGAGGCAGCGGTCCGCCAATACGAGACAAAGGCGTCGATGCCATAGTACTCTGACTTGACGGCCCGCCCCCCTCCTTCTTCATCTTCTCCAGCCCTCCAGTGCCAGCCAACAAAAGCAGTAACCCCGAGAAGTTGAAGGAGCTAGCTTGGGAAGCATCGCCAAGAACTACCCCCCGGCAAATCGCTCTGCCGGGAAGGTGGCCAGGTGCAGATGATGGTGCTGCCATTGTATCCCAAGGACGGTGTATCCGACACCTAGTCGGACCCGTCATCCTCCCGCCCGCTGCCCCCGTCATCGCTGTCGTTGTCCCCCTTGCCGCTGTCGCTCGAGGAGGAGCTCTCGTCATCGGTCGAGCTCTGTGCATAGCACCCTAACCTGTGTCCCGAGCGCCCGAAGACCTTGACGGAGAGTAGGTCGCTCTCCACTAGTTTGAAGTGGAGACCATGCCCCTTCATCAAGCAGTGGGCGCGTGCGAAGGTTTTCCAACCCCGGCGAAGGAGCATTACATGAGGGACGGGGAACCTTGTATTTGCCCACATGTCGCCATTGCAACACCCTTCATGTGAAGCCTCAACCTCGGCGGTTGGTCGATCTCCATCACCCTTGCGAACACCTCAGGGAGGCGGAGGCGGCTACGCGGCGGCTCATGCAACTGCAAGATGAACTCCAGCGCCGTGTCTCTGACATGGCGGCTCAACGAGGCAGGAGGAGATGGAGGCAGAGAAGGTGGCGCCACAGATGTCCCCCTTCCACGCCCACCTCTGCCTCGACCACCTCGCCGACCGCAGCCCCGTCCGGCGCCTCTGCCTTGATTGTCTAGCTCTTCCTTGATAGAGGCAAAGGTGTCCCGTCTTTCGATGAGATGGTGGATTTCGCTTTGGTGGAAGTCGACTTTGACGATCCGACTACGAACGTGCGAGGACGTCGCGCCTTAGCAATCGCTAAACCAACTCCGAGAGGTTATTGACCACGCCGGAGCACGATCAACCTGACCACGAGGGTCTGTTTCCTGCGAGCAAACGAAGAACAAGCAAGAAACTAAGATTGCAATCTGGATATTGCGAATATAAGATGAAAGCTTTATTGATCAAGGTGGGGTTC
>NW_021188743.1:0-1104 GCF_002162155.2 Triticum dicoccoides | reverse complement strand
CGTTATCGTCATCCTATTCCTAGGCTAGATGATATGCTTGATGAATTGAGTGGCTCTACAATATTCTCCAAAGTTGATTTGCGTAGTGGCTACCATCAAATTCGTATGAAATTGGGAGATGAATGGAAAACAGCATTTAAAACTAAGTTTGGATTATATGAGTGGTTAGTCATGCCTTTTGGGTTAACTAATGCACCTAGTACTTTCATGAGATTAATGAACGAAGTTTTACGTGCTTTCATTGGACGATTTGTGGTAGTTTACTTTGATGACATATTGATTTATAGCAGATCTTTGGAAGAACATTTGGAACATTTACGTGCTGTTTTTATTGCTCTACGTGATGCACGTTTGTTTGGTAACCTTGGGAAGTGCAACTTTTGCACCGACCGAGTATCTTTTCTTGGCTATGTTGTTACTCCACAGGGAATTGAAGTTGATAAAGCCAAGATTGAAGCTATTGAGAGTTGGCCGCAGCCCAAAACGGTCACACAAGTGAGGAGTTTTCTTGGCCTCACTGGATTCTATAGGCGTTTTGTGAGAGATTTCAGCACCATTGCTGCACCTCTCAATGAGCTTACAAAGAAAGATGTGCCTTTTCTTTGGGGTACCGCACAGGAAGAAGCCTTCACGGTATTGAAAGATAAGTTGACACATGCTCCTTTACTCCAACTTTCTGATTTTAATAAGACTTTTGAGCTTGAATGTGATGCTAGTGGAATTGGATTAGGAGGTGTGTTATTACAAGATGGCAAACCTGTTGCATACTTTTCTGAAAAATTGAGTGGGCCTAGTCTGAATTATTCTACTTATGATAAAGAATTATATGCTCTTGTTCGGACTTTAGAAACTTGGCAACATTATTTATGGCCCAAAGAATTTGTTATACATTCTGATCATGAATCTTTGAAACATATTAAAAGTCAAGCTAAACTGAATCGTAGACATGCTAAATGGGTTGAATTCATTGAGACTTTCCCTTATGTCATTAAACACAAGAAGGGAAAAGAAAATGTTATTGCTGATGCATTGTCTCGTCGCTATACTATGCTTTCACAACTTGACTTCAAAATATTTGGTTTGGAGACCATCAAAGATCAATAT
>NW_021188742.1:0-1035 GCF_002162155.2 Triticum dicoccoides | reverse complement strand
GATCATGTTAACCCTGCAGGGGTGTACTTCTTCATACATGTTTCCACCACTTAGCGTCTGCACACGACATGTGCTCGGCAGACTTCAAGCGAAAGCCGACGTGGGTGTAGACCACGACCTACCTAAACACTTAAGCCTCTAGTCCAGGTTTATCGCCTATTCAGGTTCCATCCGCAGGGAGTCCGGCCGAGGTTTCCCATACGGCCCCGAACGATGTGAACAGGGTTCCCGAGATACCTAACGGGTATTCGGTACACCGTGCCACGTACCTACCGCATCACAGCCCACCCCTACGGTCAGCGCTGTCCACGGCCTCCAGTAGACTACAAACACCAGAAACTACTTGCAACTCCTGGACAGAGAGCTAGGGTGAATAAGAAGTCGAGCGGGGTCATATTTCAGGGCCCAATGCATGGTAGTAGCTGTATCTTAAATCACACATACAGATCTTAGTGCTTAAGGTCGGCTTCAATGAAACAACCCACCATGTACTCCTACATGGCCTCTCATCGATACCTTTACCAAATCGTGTTCACCACACCACTCTCATTACCGATATAATCATTTCACTCTAGCCATCACCCAGATGAACCAGACCTGACATGACTCTAAGCATAGCAGGCATAGCAAGGTAGGAACAACACATACATATGGCTCAATCAACTCCTACACATGCTAGTGGGTTTCATCTAGTTACTGTGGCAATGACAGGTCATGCAGAGGAAATGGGTTCAACTACCGTAGCACACAGCAGTTTGAATCGCGTTGTCTTAATGCAGTAAAAGAGAGCAGGAGCGAGAACATGGGATTGTATCGATATGATCAAATGGTTGGTTGCTTGCCTGATGGTTCGATGCACTGATACGGTTCTTCGTTAGGGTAATCACGGTACTCCTCGGAGGCAGAACCTGTCGCAAAGGACACCGATACACAACCATCACCAAACAATGTGCAACAATATGATGCATGCATGAAACATGGCAATATGAGTGTGTTGGGCTAATGCAACTAAAACCAGAAGGGTTTGAACAAATT
>NW_021188741.1:0-1331 GCF_002162155.2 Triticum dicoccoides | reverse complement strand
CAAAGGACACCGATACACAACCATCACCAAACAATGTGCAACAATATGATGCATGCATGAAACATAGCAATATGAGTGTGTTGGGCTAATGCAACTAAAACCAGAAGGGTTTGAACAAATTTGAATCATAGATTCAAATTTCAAACTCAAACATGGCCTCTTAAAGTGCTTTTCCTTGTTCTGCTTGAAACATCAATTTAACTTGTTTGATCATGCATGAAAATAGTACAGATGGATAGATTGGATTTTTCTGATCATTTTTCATATATAATTTGTCCAATTTGGAGTTACAGAATAAAAGTTATGAATTTTTGAAGTTTAAATAATATTCTGGAATTTCCTGATTTAAATTAAATCCAGAAATTATAATTATTGCGCCAGCATGACGTCAGCATGACGTCAGTAGTCAACTGCGGCTGGCTGGGGTCAAACCTGACGTGTGGGGGCCACACGTCAGTGACAGGGGGGTTAAACAGGGTTAGTTTAATCCTAATTAGGGGTTAGTGGCGCCGGGGCCCACTGGTCAGTGTCAGGGGGTTAACTAACAGTGGTTAGCGCTAATCCTAATTAGCTACAGGGCTGGGCCCACCTGTCAGGGACTCAGGGGGGGTCCTGCCGTGGTCAAAGTGGGTCAAACCCACCGACGACGTGACGCCGGCGAGGCCCGAGACGGCGGCGCGATGCGGGATCGCGCTACAGGGCACGGGCGAGGCCGTTCTTGGGCTCGTTGGAGAGCTCTTGCTCCCGCGCGTCGAACGGTGGTGGTGGCCGAGCCTGGGGTGGCCGGTACCGTCGACGGCGAGCTTGTGAGCGGCGGCCGGAGTTCGGGTGCGGTCGGAGTCGGCGTTGTAGGGTGTTTGGGGAGGCGTTGGTGCGTGCTGCGTGCTCCTAGTGAGGCGTGGAGCACGATAGTGTGCTCGGTTGGGTGCTACGGTGACCGTGGCCACGACGGCGACATCGCCGGCAGCGTGGAGCTCTCGGCCAAGGTGGGGCTAAGGCCTAGAGGTCGAAAGAGACCAGGGGAGAAGGGGGAAACGACTCGGGGGCTCACCGCGGTTGCAGTGGGCGTCGAAGCGGGCTCGGAGACGCGCTGGAGACGGCGAATTCGACGGCGATGATGGTCGGAGCCCGAAGAGGGGAACGGCGACGTGGCGGCGATGCAGGGCTTCCGGAGGCCCGTGGAGCGGTGGGGAGGAAGAGGGGGTTGTGGCGGAGCTTCTGAGCTAGTCGGGGGAGCGAGGGGTGGCCGGAGACGGCTGCTATGGCGAACGGCGGCGACGGTGGTGTTCGGCCGTGTGAGAGAGAGAGCGAGGGAGAGGAGGGGAGAGCCG
>NW_021188740.1:0-1375 GCF_002162155.2 Triticum dicoccoides | reverse complement strand
CGCCCCCTCCTTTGCTCCTTCTCCCTCCTTTCCACTAAGGCCCAATAAGGCCCATATACTTACCGGGGGGTTCCGGTAACCTCCCGGAACTCCGGTATAGTCCCAATCTCATCCGGAACCTTTCCGGTGTCCAAATATATCCGTCCAATATATCAATCTTTATGTCTCGACCATTTCAAGACTCCTCGTCATGTCCGTGATCACATCCGGGACTCCGAACAAGCTTCGGTACATCAAAACTTATAAACTCATAATAAAACTGTCATCGTAACGTTAAGCGTGCGGACCCTATGGGTTCGAGAACTATGTAGACATGACCTAGAACTATTCTCGGTCAATAACCAATAGTGGAACCTGGATGTTCATATTGGTTCCTACATATTCTACGAAGATCTTTATCGGTCAAACCGCATAACAACATACGTTGTTCCCTTTGTCATCGGTATGTTACTTGCCCGAGATTCGATCGTCGGTATCCAATACCTAGTTCAATCTCGTTACCGGCAAGTCTCTTTACTCGTTCTGTAATACATCATTTCATAACTAACTCATTAGTTACAATGCTTGCAAGGCTTAGGTGATGAGTATTACCGAGAAGGCCCAGAGATACCTCTCCGACAATCGGAGTGACAAAACCTAATCTTGAATTATGCCAACTCAACTTGTACCTTTGGAGACACCTGTAGAGCACCTTTATAATCACCCAGTTACGTTGTGACGTTTGGTAGCACACAAAGTGTTCCTCCGGTAAATGGGAGTTGCACAATCTCATAGTTGCAGGAACTTTGTATAAGTCATGAAGAAAGCAATAGCAACATACTAAACGATCAAGTGCTAAGCTAACGGAATGGGTCAAGTCAATCACATCATTCTCCTAATGATGTGATCCCATCAATCAAATGACAACACATGCCTTATGGTTAGGAAACATAACCATCTTTGATCAATGAGCTAGTCAAGTAGAGGCATACTAGTGACACTATGTTTGTCTATGTATTCACACATGTATCATGTTTCCGGTTAATACAATTCTAGCATGAATAATAAACATTTATCATGATATGAGGAAATAAATAATAACTTTATTATTGCCTCTAGGGCATATTTCCTTCAGTCTCCCACTTGCACTAGAGTCAATAATCTAGATTACATAGTAATGATTCTAACACCCATGGAGTCTTGGTGCTGATCATGTTTTGCTCGTGAGAGAGGCTTAGTCAACGGGTCTGCAACATTCAGATCCGTATGTATCTTGCAAATCTCTATGTCTCCCACTTGGACTTGGTCCCGAATGGAATTGAAGCGTCTCTTGATGTGCTTGGTCCTCTTGTGAAATCTGGATTCCTTTGCCAAGGCAATTGCACCAGTATTGTCA
>NW_021188739.1:0-2227 GCF_002162155.2 Triticum dicoccoides | reverse complement strand
GACACCAGCGAGTGGCTGGCCGGGCACACCATGCAGCACGCTACTCTTGCACAGATACAGTGTGGCAGCAGCTTTGCATCGGATGCTAGCGAGCTCCATCCAAGCCAGCTGTGTGGAAGAAAAAGCATGCAGCGAATTCAACAAGGCGCGCACGCAGTAGTACGCACTATGCTAGCTCCACTCGGGCAGGGATAGTCGATCCAAGTGTGCACTGACCAAGGAATCGCGGCATGCCTGGCTAGCCACTAAAAAATTTATTTAGTATGTACACGGAAATTATTTAATGTGTATTAAAAAATTTGACATGCATTTTCGAAAAATGAAAAAGAAAACATAGAAATGAACTTGAAATAAAATAAAATGCAAAAGTAAAACCAATGAAAACTGGTAGAGAAAAACACAGAGAACAAAATAGGAAAAAACAGCATAATACCGTCCCAAAACCAGGCTGATAGTTCCATTAACTTCTTTTTAGAGACTCGATCGTTCCATTAACTTATTCCCAAAACAACAGCTGCTACTGAATGTGTGGCGTTTATATCTTGCATTAAGCGAGACAAGAGGGAACTCTTGCGAGCGCTACAGTGTCAAGTCGGCCTGTTACGCGTGCTATCTTAAAAAAGACAAGAACCGATAGTTCCATTAACTTGTTCCCAAAACCGCCCTGCCACTTAATGCGCCGCGTCTATATCTCGCATTAAATGAGAATAGCGCCTGCCTTCCAGACATGCGGTTACACAGAAGGGTTAGATCTGTGAATTTTCTTGTTCGGGTGTTTATTATTTAAATGTCTTTCGCCTCTAGGTTATTTGTGTCCTAAATTTTGCCTCCTCTAATGCGGGTCTAAGGATACCTACAGGTCCTGACAATGATTTTCAATGTGATACTAGGTGACAAAAGGTGTGCCCAGAAACAAAGTCGAGGAGTAAACTACAAAAACCATCCCACGGTTTGAAAGTTATTTGCGAGAGGAAAAAAATTGATAACCATATGAAAACCCAGAATCTTTTCCCTACCATAGGGTTTTGGTACGTCTAAACGAAACTACAAAGAAAACGGTAATAACCCAAGAGGAAAAAGAATCAGAAGGAAAAAAAGGTTGTTCTCTTCCATACTCTGTTTGAGTTTAAGCTTATTATTTTGACTTATACTAGTATTCGGTAGGACTAGGAGAAGCTACTTTCAAAGGTCGTTTAGCTATGATCATTACAATTAGGAGGCCCTCTCGTTGTCGTCTGTACTTACTCTATGATCCTAGTACCAGTGTGTTGTTTTTCATGACTTCAATAAATGCATAGTACGTACTAGTGCCGAAACAAACATTAATTTTTCACCTTTTTACCCGGTGTTGTTAGAACAACTCCAATAGGGCGACCCATTTCGTCCGCGGCCCGTCCGTTTAAATCAGCGCGGACAAAAAAGGCGGCCTAACACGCCGACCCAAACGGACGCGTGTCCGTTTTTCGTCCGCGGGCAACCCATTCCCGGTCCATTTTTGAGCCTAATTTGTGTCGGCGCGGACACGCGACGGACGCGCGCTTGCTCGCCTACTCCTGTCCCCGGGCCCGCTCGTCTATGGCACATTGGCCTTCCCTCCCCCCAGCCAACAAGCAACCCTCGCCCCCGCCTCCTCCGTCACCGACGCCACCGCCCATTTTGCCGGCGACTCTTCCAGCTGCCGCCGCCTCCACATCCACCCAGCAACGCCGCCCCTGCCCCCAGTCGCCCGCCGCCGCTGTTTTGCCGCCGGGGAGCAATCTGGTTCCCCGCCGCTGTTTCCCCCACGCCCAGCCGCCCCGCGACCAAGAAGACGCCTCGCCGCCCCAGCCACAGACGACCGACACGCTCGTCGGACGCCGTCACCCTCGTCGGATGCCGGCCAGGTAGCTAGCTTGTCTGTGGGCGCCGCGTCTCCCCTCGCCAGCCATCTCCTTCTTCGACGCCCGCAAGCTGTTCGATAGTTTGCCAAGGTACGAAAATGGACTCCGCCGACGAGTTCTTTTTCCACAATTTCCTTTGCGACTCCGATGATTCGCCCGACGACGAGGAGGAGATATTGGCTGCTGTGTTGGTCCATCACCACCTCAACAACCAGCGGCCGTTGTTCTGTGGCTCCATTCCGGGCCACCTTCCGCGTTGAATCGTAACCGGGAGAGCAGGCATTTCCTTCTCTGGAAGGACTACTTTGATAAAACAAACCCGTTGTTCAAACATCACAAATTCCGCC
>NW_021188738.1:0-1254 GCF_002162155.2 Triticum dicoccoides | reverse complement strand
ATGCCTTCTACTTCTTGTGATAATTTTTTGGCTTTAGATTTTATGAACAATGAAAGTTACTCATGTATACATGTGACATATGTGCAAAAATCAAGGGAAGTTAAACTGGATGACATATACATATACCACATGTACACCTTGTCTCTTTTGTTAGCCACATTTCAGATTAAGCAACGCCGAGGACGGCTTTGTTTTCAAAAAGGGGAGGATGATGATGACATGACTACCTTGGATACGACCAAAAATATTGCATACATGCATATTTGTCAGGTGATTTCTAATGCAAACTATTCAATAATCTATTTATGTTATCCAAAACAAAAATACTTCACACACTTTTGTGTTTTGTCTAATTGTAGGTGTATGGGACATTTGTACAATCCACATATGAAGATAAGTGATGAGGACATCAATACAATTGTTACACCCACAGCCCCTGCTGCTATACATACTGGACCAATTACTAGAGCTCGTGCACGCCAACTAAATTACCAGGTACTTTCGTTTCTTGGTAATGATTCTAATGTTCATCAGAATATGATGCTGCCTAAATTGGATACATTTGTTTTGCTTACAAATGAAGGGCCTAGCTTGGAGAAGGATGAACATTGGAGCAAGAACAAGCATGGAGATGATGGCATGCGCAAGGGGAACAAGAACGGAGTTACAAGTGATGATTTCAGGACTTTGGAGCCACCATAATGGGTGCATGAAGCCTTGGACGAAATATTCAAGATGCCACTTCATAAATTTCGTCCCGAGGCTATTTTAGGTGCTGCGTCACCTTATTATTGGGCCAGGCCCATGTAATTTCGAAATACATAAGTATAGGCTATTTTTAGAGTACGTATGTGTGGGGAAACAAGAGATAGGGTTGATTTCGGACCCCTCCACCAAGGGCCACGAAATCCCCCCCTCTTCCTCCATATATACAGCCCTTAGGGCATCGTTTAGACTTCGGATTTTGTTTAGACTAAAAGTTCGCCATAGCTACAACTTCGCGTACTTCGTTTGTGTTCAACGACCAGACAAAGGCGTCACAGAACCCCACCTTGATCAATAAAGCTTTCATCTTATATTCGCAATATCCAGATTGCAATCTCAGTTTCTTGCTTGTTCTTCGTTTGCTCGCAAGAAACAGACCCTCGTGGTCAGGTTGATCGTGCTCCGGCGTGGTCAATAACTTCTCGGAATTGGTTTAGCGATTGCTAAGGTGCGACGTTGATGAGGACATCAATACAATTGTTACACCCA
>NW_021188737.1:0-1045 GCF_002162155.2 Triticum dicoccoides | reverse complement strand
TGGACTAGGATGAAGAGAGAAATTGCTCAGTATATTGCAAATTGCGACGTCTGTCGTCGTGTAAAAGCAGAGCACCAACGGCCTGCTGGCACCCTTCAACCCTTAGCTATTCCTGAATGGAAATGGGATAAAATTGGTATGGATTTCATTACCGGTTTTCCCAGGACCAAGAGAGGGAATAATGCTATTTTCGTCGTGGTCGATCGTCTTTCCAAAGTAGCCCATTTTCTACCTGTTCGAGAGAGTATAACCGCTAGTCAGCTGGCAGACTTATACATCTCCCGAATAGTGTCCCTTCATGGTGTTCCTTTGGAAATTAACTCGGATCGAGGAAGTCTTTTCACCTCTCGATTTTGGGAAAGTTTCCAAAATGCTATGGGAACTCGTCTCTCCTTTAGCACCGCCTTCCACCCTCAGTCGAGTGGTCAAGTGGAACGCGTCAACCAAATTCTAGAAGACATGCTTCGAGCCTCTGTTATCTCATTCGGAATGGACTGGGAGAAGTGCCTTCCATTTGCCGAATTCGCTTACAACAACAGTTATCAATCTAGCTTGGGTAAAGCCCCTTTTGAAGTTCTCTATGGACGACGGTGTCGAACACCCCTTAACTGGTCAGAGACCGGGGAAAGACAATTCTTTGGCCCAGACATGATTCAGGAAGCAGAAGAACAAGTTCGCATCGTTCGTGAAAAGTTGAAAACAGCCCAATCTCGTCAAAAGAGTCAATATGACCGAAAACATAAGGCTATGACTTTCGAGGTTGACGAGAAGGCATATCTTCGGGTCACCCCTCTGAAGGGAACCCATCGTTTCGGTATCAAAGGCAAATTGGCTCCTCGTTACATTGGACCTTTTCGCATTCTTGCCAAACGAGGGGAAGTTGCCTACCAGCTGGAACTACCTCCGCATCTCTCCAGAGTCCACGATGTCTTCCACGTTTCTCAACTCAGGCGTTGCTTCTCGGATCCTATCCGTGAAGTGGACCACGAAACGCTTGATCTCCAAGATAATCTTACATATCGAGAGTACCCCGTTCGTATCCTCG
>NW_021188736.1:0-1763 GCF_002162155.2 Triticum dicoccoides | reverse complement strand
AGTCGAAGACGATCCTCCCTTTCCCAAGTTGCTTCATCCTCAGAATGGTGCGACCATTGAACCTTGAGAAACTTGATATTATGACGTCGCGTGGTACGTTCGGCCTGATCGAGGATACGAATGGGGTACTCTCGATATGTAAGATCATCTTGGAGATCAAGCGTTTCGTGGTCCACTTCACGGATAGGATCCGAGAAGCAACGCCTGAGTTGAGAAACGTGGAAGACATCGTGAACTCTGGAGAGGTGCGGAGGTAGTTCCAACTGGTAGGCAACTTCTCCTCGTTTGGCAAGAATGCGAAAAGGTCCAATGTAACGAGGAGCCAATTTGCCTTTGATACCGAAACGATGGGTTCCCTTCAGAGGGGTGACCCGAAGATAAGCCTTCTCGTCAACCTCGAAAGTCATAGCCTTATGTTTTCGGTCATATTGACTCTTTTGAAGGGATTGGGCTGTTTTCAACTTTTCACGAACGATACGAACTTGTTCTTCTGCTTCCTGAATCATGTCCGGGCCAAAGAATTTTCTTTCCCCGGTCTCTGACCAGTTAAGGGGTGTTCGACATCGTCGTCCATAGAGAACTTCAAAAGGGGCTTTACCCAAGCTAGATTGATAGTTGTTGTTGTAAGCGAATTCGGCAAATGGAAGGCACTTCTCCCAGTCCATTCCGAATGAGATAACAGAGGCTCGAAGCATGTCTGGTTGACGCGTTCCACTTGACCACTCGACTGAGGGTGGAAAGCGGTGCTAAAGGAAAGACGGGTTCCCATAGCATTTTGGAAACTTTCCCAAAATCGAGAGGTGAAAAGACTTCCTCGATCCGAGTTAATTTCCAAAGGAACACCATGGAGAGACACTATTCGGGAGATGTACAAATCTGCCAGCTGACTAGCGGTTATACTCTCACGAACAGGTAAGAAGTGGGCTACTTTGGAAAGACGATCGACCACGACGAAAATAGCATTATTCCCTCTCTTGGTCCTGGGAAAACCGGTAATGAAATCCATACCAATTTTATCCCATTTCCATTCAGGAATAGCTAGGGGTTGAAGGGTGCCAGCAGGCCGTTGATGCTCTGCTTTTACACGACGACAGACGTCGCAATTAGCAATATACTGAGCAATTTCTCTCTTCATCCTAGTCCACCAGAACCTCTGGCATAGGTCCTGATACATCTTAGTACTACCGGGATGAATAGTGAGAGGAGATTCATGAGCTTCCTTAATGATTAATCGCCTTAGGTTGCGCACTTTGGGAACTACTAGTCGATTCCCGAAGTATACGACTCCTTGATCATTAATGGAGAAACAATCCGCAATTCCTTTCTGAATGTTCCTCTTGATGCGGGAGATTCCCGGATCTACCTTCTGTGCTTTGATAATTTGATCCGTAAGGGTAGGTTTTGCCACCAAGGTGGAGAGAAAACCTTGAGGAACAATGTGAAGGTTAAGCTTCCGAAATTCCTCATGGAGAAGCGGTTGACTTTGTTGTAACATCAGGTTGTTACAATAAGATTTACGACTTAGCGCATCAGCCATGACGTTGGCTTTCCCTGGGGTGTAGGTTATTCCTAAGTCGAAGTCGGTGATCAATTCAACCCAACGTCTCTGCCTAAGATTCAAATCCGGTTGGGTGAAAATATACTTCAGACTTTGGTGATCAGTGAATATTTCGCAACGATTACCGAGGAGGTAATGTCGCCAGGTCTTAAGTGCATAGACTACGGCTGCAAGCTCTAGATCATGAGTAGGATAATTCTCCTCA
>NW_021188735.1:0-1114 GCF_002162155.2 Triticum dicoccoides | reverse complement strand
CCGCTTGCAAAACAAAACGCACGTGTAAGTAATATATTTACCGTGTTTTATTATTTTGCACGAGTGCGGTAAGTCATAGCTGGGTGCTCACGATTCACGGGTCCAGCGTCGGCGTTGTGGCGCGGCAAGCGTGCACTGGTGCGGTTGAGAGGGAGGGGTGGAAACCGCGTTAAACTCGTCTCCGTAGTTGAGAGGGAGCGGCCAAAGCAATGTACAATCGTCTTTGTAGTGGAGCTGGGAGGGGCAAGGATAAGGGACGAAGACCGGGGTAACATGTCGGATGCGATCATACCAGCACTAAAGCACCGGATCCCATCAGAACTCCGAAGTTAAGCGTGCTTGGGCGAGAGTATTACTAGGATGGGTGACCTCCTGGGAAGTCCTCGTGTTGCATTCCCTTTTTAATTTTTTTCGCGCCGCTTGCAAAACAAAACGCACGTGTAAGTAATATATTTACCGTGTTTTATTATTTTGCACGAGTGCGGTAAGTCATAGCTGGGTGCTCACGATTCACGGGTCCAGCGTCGGCGTTGTGGCGCGGCAAGCGTGCACTGGTGCGGTTGAGAGGGAGGGGTGGAAACCGCGTTAAACTCGTCTCCGTAGTTGAGAGGGAGCGGTCAAAGCAATGTACAATCGTCTTTGTAGTGGAGCTGGGAGGGGCAAGGATAAGGGACGAAGACCGGGGTAACATGTCGGATGCGATCATACAAGCACTAAAGCACCGGATCCCATCAGAACTCCGAAGTTAAGCGTGCTTGGGCGAGAGTAGTACTAGGATGGGTGACCTCCTGGGAAGTCCTCGTGTTGCATTCCCTTTTTAATTTTTTTCGCGCCGCTTGCAAAACAAAACGCACGTGTAAGTAATATATTTACCGTGTTTTATTATTTTGCACGAGTGCGGTAAGTCATAGCTGGGTGCTCACGATTCACGGGTCCAGCGTCGGTGTTGTGGCGCGGCAAGCGTGCACTGGTGCGGTTGAGAGGGAGGGGTGGAAACCGCGTTAAACTCGTCTCCGTAGTTGAGAGGGAGCGGCCAAAGCAATGTGCAATCGTCTTTGTAGTGGAGCTGGGAGGGGCAAGGATAAGGGACGAAGACCGGGGTAACATGTCGGAT
>NW_021188734.1:0-1394 GCF_002162155.2 Triticum dicoccoides | reverse complement strand
TGCTATAGGTTTCTAGCAAGAACGTTTCTTACCTACGCATGAACCACAACGTGATATGCCAATTGCTATTTACCCTTCATAAGGACCCTTTTCATCGAATCCGATCCGACTAAAGTGGGAGAGACAGACACCCGCCAGCCACCTTATGCAACTAGTGCATGTTTGTCGGTGGAACCGGTCTCACGTAAGCGTACGTGTAAGGTTGGTCCGGGCCGCTTCATCCCACGATGCCACCGAATCAAGATAAGACTAGTAACGGCAAGCATATTGAACAATATCGACGCCCACAACTACTTTGTGTTCTACTCGTGCAAAGAATCTACGCAATAGACCTAGCTCATGATGCCACTGTTGGGGAACGTAGCAGAAATTCAAAATTTTCCTACGCGTCACCAAGATCTATCTATGGAGAAACCAGCAACGAGTAGAAAGGAGAGTGCATCTACATACCCTTGTAGATCTCTAAGCGGAAGCGTTCAAGTGAACGGGGTTGATGGAGTCGTACTCGTCGTGATTCAGATCACCGATGATCCTAGTGCCGAACGGACGGCACCTCCGCGTTCAACACACGTACAGCTCGACGATGTCTCCCACGCCTTGATCCAGCAAGGAGAGAGGGAGAGGTTGAGGAAGACTCCATCCAGCAGCAGCACAACGGCGTGGTGGTGATGGAGGAGCGTGGCAATCCTGCAGGGCTTCGCCAAGCACCTATGGGAGAGGAGGAGGTGTCACGGGAGGGAGGGAGGCGCCAAGGGCTCAGGTGTGGATGCCCTCCCTCCCCTCCACTATATATAGGGGCAGGGGAGAGGGGGGAGGCGCAGCCTTGCCCCTTCCTCCAAGAAAGGGGTGCGGCTAAGAGGGGGGAGGAGTCCATCCTCCCCAAGGCACCTCGGAGCTGCCTTCCCCCTTTAGGACTCTCCCCTTTTTTCTATATCTTGGCGCATGGGCCTCTAGGGGCTGGTGCCCTTGGCCCATGTAGGCCAAGGCGCACCCCCTACAGCCCATGTGGCCCCCCGGGGCAGGTGGCCCCACCCGGTGGGCCCCCGGGACCCTTTCGGTGGTCCCGGTACAATACCGATGACCCCGAAACTTGTCCCGATGGCCGAAACAGGACTTCCTATATATAAATCTTTACCTCCGGACCATTCCGGAACTCCTCGTGACGTCCGGGATCTCATCCGGGACTCCGAACAACATTCGGTAACCACATACAAACTTCCTTTATAACCCTAGCGTCATCGAACCTTAAGTGTGTAGACCCTACGGGTTCGGGAGACATGTAGTCATGACCGAGATGTTCTCCGGTCAATAACCAACAGCGGGATCTGGATACCCATGTTGGCTCCCACATGTTCCACGATGATCTCATCGGATGAACCACGATGTCAAGGACT
>NW_021188733.1:0-1796 GCF_002162155.2 Triticum dicoccoides | reverse complement strand
AACCGACAATATTCACTCCACCAAACCAAAGCATAACCAGTGAAAGAACCAACCGCAACCTTAACCTTTTTATGTTCATCGAAATTATGGGAAGCAAATATATTTTTTATGTCGAACTCCCATTCAATATATAAAGCAGGTTTAAAACGGCCATTAAATGGTGGTATAGATACATTAACCTGATCATGTGCATTTGGATGTTTGTGCACCTCTCGTGACGGTTGTGGTATTTGCAAAGGTGGTGGCACGTCTCCCGCGATCGACGAAGCCCATGAATTGACTCTGGATCCTGTCATGATTAGTAGAACAAGAAACAAAACCCAAAAATAATGTTCCTATAACTACTAGGATGTGGTGGTAAAACGCTCACAGTAAAGCAAATATCAATGTCTTACACGTTCTTACCATGCAGCAGGCGGTGATCGGCAACTAGCGGTGTCAAGTAACTCCGAATATTGAGTAAAGCGATTGCCAGGGGAGCGTCCGTATATACGGTGTAGAAATATGTGGAGCTGGGTTGGCTATATATGGTAGCAAAAGATTAGCAATAATCAATTCAAAGATGCAATGTTGAATAAACGCTCAACGACGGTACTGTGCTGGTCCTAGGCTAGACCGAACTAGAGACGCGAGCCTAGAACACTAATGAGGTCACATCGTAGCACAACCAGCATCAATGAAGGATACAAAGTAGCTCTGGACAGCAAGATATAAGTGAAGATCACAACGGCAGTAAAGATAATGATGTGAAACAATAGCCAAGCTGTTTTACTGAACAGTGCACAAAACAGATTCCAATCCGAATTCAGGTACGAGATTGATTCTAGATAGATCCAATTTTTTTTCTTCTCTCTTTTTTTTTCTCACGCTTTTTTTTTCTTTTTCTTCTCCCTCTTTTTCTTTTTTTTCTTTCCTTTTTTCTCTCTTTTTTATCTTTATCTTCTTTTTCTCCCTCTTTCGATACCACTTGATACCACTTGATAGAGGCGGGGTGTCCCGATCTTTCGATGAGATGATAACTATCGATTTGGTGGAGACGACTTTGACGATCCGACTACAAACGTGCATGATAGAGGCAAAGGTGTCCCGTCTTTCGATGAGATGGTGGATTTCGCTTTGGTGGAAGTCGACTTTGACGATCCGACTACGAACGTGCGAGGACGTCGCGCCTTAGCAATCGCTAAACCAACTCCGAGAGGTTATTGACCACGCCGGAGCACGATCAACCTGACCACGAGGGTCTGTTTCCTGCGAGCAAACGAAGAACAAGCAAGAAACTGAGATTGCAATCTGGATATTGTGAATATAAGATGAAATCTTTATTGATCAAGGTGGGGTTCTGTGACGCCTTTGTCTGGTCGTTGAACACAAACGAAGTACGCGAAGTTGCAGCTATGGCGAACTTTTAATCTAAACAAAACCCAAGGTCTAAACGATGCCCTAAGGGCTGTATATATGGAGGAAGAGGGGGTGGATTTCGTGGCCCTTGGTGGAGGGGTCCGAAATCAACCCTATCTCTTGTTTCCCCACACATACGGACTCTAAAAATAGCCTATACTTATGTATTTCGAAATTACATGGGCCTGGCCCAATAATAAGGTGACGCAGCACCTAAAATAGCCTCGGGACGAAATTTATGAAGTGGCATCTTGTATATTTCGTCCAAGGCTTCATGCACACATTATGGTGGCTTCAAAGTCCTGAAATCATCACTTGTAACTCCGTTCTTGTTCCCCTTGCGCATGCCATCATCTCCATGCTTGTTCTTGCTCCAATGTTCATCCTTCTCCAAGCTA
>NW_021188732.1:0-920 GCF_002162155.2 Triticum dicoccoides | reverse complement strand
AAGGTGTCCCGTCTTTCGATGAGATGGTGGATTTCGCTTTGGTGGAAGTCGACTTTGACGATCCGACTACGAACGTGCGAGGACGTCGCGCCTTAGCAATCGCTAAACCAACTCCGAGAGGTTATTGACCACGCCGGAGCACGATCAACCTGACCACGAGGGTCTGTTTCCTGCGAGCAAACGAAGAACAAGCAAGAAACTAAGATTGCAATCTGGATATTGCGAATATAAGATGAAAGCTTTATTGATCAAGGTGGGGTTCTGTGACGCCTTTGTCTGGTCGTTGAACACAAACGAAGTACGCGAAGTTGCAGCTATGGCGAACTTTTAATCTAAACAAAACCCAAAGTCTAAACGATGCCCTAAGGGCTGTATATATGGAGGAAGAGGGGGGGAATTTCGTGGCCCTTGGTGGAGGGGTCCGAAATACACCCTATCTCTTGTTTCCCCACATATACGGAGTCTAAAAATAGCCTATACTTATGTATTTCGAAATTACATGGGCCTGGCCCAATAATAAGGTGACGCAGCACCTAAAATAGCCTCGGGACGAAATTTATGAAGTGGCATCTTGTATATTTCGTCCAAGGCTTCATGCACCCATTATGGTGGCTTCAAAGTCCTGAAATCATCACTTGTAACTCCGTTCTTATTTCCCTTGCGCATGCCATCATCTCCATGCTTGTTCTTGCTCCAATGTTCATCCTTCTCCAAGCTAGGCCCTTCATTTGTAAGCAAAACAAATGTATCCAATTTAGGCAGCATCATATTCTCATGAACATTAGAATCATTACCAAGAAACGAAAGTACCTGGTAATTTAGTTGGCGTGCACGAGCTCTAGTAATTGGTCCAGTATGTATAGCAGCAGGGGTTGTGGGTGTAACAATTGTATTGATGTCCTCATCATCCTCCCCTTCTT
>NW_021188731.1:0-2011 GCF_002162155.2 Triticum dicoccoides | reverse complement strand
GCTATTATAACCCACAGAGCACCATCTTTACACATTACCACTGCACAGTAATTTGCACCACTAAATGCCAAACCGCACACAGTAACTAACATAAAAGCCAATGCCTCTGCTTCCCCTCTCTGCCTCCCCTACACCCCTCCACTAGACCACTACTGTTTCTGCTTGCTGATGTTGGAGAAGGTGATTATTAGGGTTGTTGGTGGCGGCTGGTGGCATTCTGCTGCCATTTTTTTGTTCAGCCACTTGGCATTGTGATCTCGACAGCTGCTCTACAGACTTCAGAGCCTGGCTGCACCATTGTCTTCATTATGGGTGACATCCATTTCTGAAAGCAAAGCTCTCTCTAACTATTGCTCCAGTAAGCAGGGTGTCTCGGGAGAAGATAAATGCGCTACCCAGAAATCAAGACACGAAGCATGGTGATCAGGGATCATATTAGATGAAATACATGAGGCAGCTTAGCTCAGATTCCACTGTGAGCCAAGGTTCCATTCGGTCATTCCCATGGGAGTACTTTGTCTACTTCAGTCCAACTTCGGACAAACCCCAGGCAAGACAAACCCTCGGATCACCAGCAGGTGACAAATCTATTTATATTTTGCTCATAATAGCCCGTTGCTGCAAGTGTTTGATTGTTTTCTAGTCTTTTGCTGGCATTGGGCCTCCGTACTTTCTCGGTTTCTCTACACAAAACTGGGGTTTATCTACCTTCTGAACCAAAAGACAAACAGTTGTTCTGCTTAGCTTAGCACATTTGATGATTCGATGCTCTGCTGTGTGTTTACTTATTTCCTCATTAAATGATTTTGGTTTACGCAGGCTACATGACTGACGCGGGCGACCATTGTACTCCAGGCTTGCATTTTGAGTACTTTGACTGCAGAATTTAGTAGGGTAAACTTGAGTTGGGCGTTTTGGAGGCCGAGCTGCCTGGTGGCCGGTATCAGGTCCATACGTCATAGGCTATATGTTGTCTATCGGATGGAAATACACTGGTGCGGTGGCCAGGGGTGCTATTTGTATACATGGGCCTACGCCTGGCATTATAGTCAAGGGACATGATGTGCCTCGTGGGCTGATTTTAATTTTCTACATGTGGCGTCAGCGAGGGGCTCGTGGATCATTAAAATTGGTACGGACTGATTTACATTTCTCTGGTTGGGATTAACAAGTGAACTAGCGATTTTGTTCGTCTTGTAGTGTTGGGGATCGTTTGAGCATGTGGAGGATGTTTATTTTGGTAGTTGTTTTAGTATGATTCGTCTCCTAAAATGGATCTAACGCGGTCTTCATTTGCTCCTACTCCTAGATTGGATGCAGGGGCTATCTTAGGGGGGAGGCAGCTAGAGTGGAGATGGTCGTTGCTTCTATTCAGGAGGCTTGTACATGCCATGAAAATTGGATTTCTTCCGATTCCAACAATGGAGAAAGGGAAGCTGGATTGGAGGAAAGAGAACGGCACCTGGATGAGACGGATGTGATTGAGGAAATTAATGGTTCGTACAAGGGTGCTAGGAGGCGGTGGCCGATTCAGAGGAGGCGTCTCCTGAAAATATGATGGGTGCAGGGGCCAAAGAATATGGAGATGCAGAGGGGGTGGTCGTCTCAAAATTACAAGGCTCCTGATGGACGTGAACGTAACTAACTTGAGATCTAGACTGTAATTTGTGACTCTGTATGAATATGATGGTAGCTCGTAATGCAGTAGCAAATGTTCGTATGAGATTAGCTCGTAATATAGAGCACCGGTTGTCTCTGCTTTTCCGATGCAGAGTCCAATGTGTGATTCCACAATTAACTGGCGCCTATGTTAAATTTTGCAGAAGGGTCGGTAAGGCGGCTCATGAGAATTGAGAAGGCTCATTGATGCAAAATACTGCTTTCAACTGGCTATGCTTTTTCTGGTAGCTCATTGATGAGTACGTGTACATGATGAGCGGAAGGTGCTGGTGCCTCTCCCTGGATCGGACTGTGGAAGAAGGAAGCTATGACAGCGGTTGTGTTTGCGATT
>NW_021188730.1:0-1832 GCF_002162155.2 Triticum dicoccoides | reverse complement strand
GGATTAGATGAAGTCCGTTGAGACGGTCATTTAGTACTTGTAGGTGTGTCAACTTGGTTTTCCTAGAAGGTGGCCTTGGGTTGATCTATTTATTTATTTTGTCACTCTGTTGAGTAATAATTTAATAAAGATGACTGTATGCATCAGTTTTTATGCAGAGTCCAAGGTAACCTTTTTTTTATAGAAAAGACAGGCCTATGCATGTAGCTCCCACTTGCGCAGGGTTTAGAGATTGGACACTAACGGATTCCGCGACACCTACCCCCTTCGAGGTTGAAGTCCGAATCTTGTATCACCACAAAATTCAAAGCCGAGACAATATGATTTGACCGAAAAGTCAGTATACATCAGCAAAGGAATATCTAATCCAACGGTGATGTGCTTCTCAACCTCACGTCACGCTACGGATCGGATGAGGTCAAACCCGGGTGTCCTGGTCCGCACGCGCAGGCATGGAGACAGAGTAGACTCCATCTAATCCAACCCCACACGGCACGGTCGCAATCCTCTAGACTCCGGCTCGTGCGTACTCTGCTTCCGCGTGCCCTCCGAATTCCAACCGGAGACCGGCACGCACGGGGTGACCCTATAAAATCCCCACCCCCACGTCTAGCTCGATCACTAAGCAAACAAGAATCTCCTCCTTCGCTCGAGGAGCAGCAGCAGCAAGGAATCCTTCTTTCCAGACTGCCTGATTCAAGCATCCGTCAGTAGAGGATCCATGGCTATGGAGAGGTTCTTCACGGCGCTCGTCTTCTGCGAGGCACCGCTGGACGGCTACGGCACGTCGGTGCTCACCGCCGGCACGGTCAAAAGGCTGGTCTCAGGTGGTGGTGACGCGACGAAGCCGTTGGTGGCTATCAAGCCGGACGCTGAGAAGGGGCAGGGTTTCTTCACTGGCAAGCAGATGGCGCAGCGGCGTGCTGGGTTCGAGCTCGCGTTCGACGGCCTCAATTGCTTTGACACCGTCGTCATGCACTGAGCATGTCATTGTCATGTCGCTTTCTTGATTTTAATCTGTATAGAACTTGGATCAGTTAGAATGTTTGAGACGTTGGTGGGGTTGTGATGTTTCGTTCATTCTAGTCTAGTATTTGACCGGTGCACAAGCTTGTTTACAAACGAAAGGAATTTAAAGGGGACATCTCCTAGTATCATTTTATGTCTTCGATTCCATGTCATGTATATCATTCAGTCAGACTACTGTTTGACTATCTGTCGCACACGCTTGTTGTACAATTAAGAGGTGTGGCTGGTAATACGACGTCGAAAATTTCCCTCCGGCTCTGCTTTCCTGTGCATGTACCATCTCTTCCTGAAAAGTAGTAAGAATATAAGAGGAAGATAATGACACATGTACCATCTCTTCCTGAAAAGTAGTAAGAATATAAGAGGAAGATAATGACACTGAGGAGAGAACAAAACTAGTCTCTGCGTGTGTGTAGAATTGAAGTAGGAGTTGGACCTTACAGGCCAAGCTTGCCATATGGCAAAAGAATAGCGCAACTTTGCTTAGCAATGCTTGACAGAAACAGAGCGAGCGTACATTAGAGATATATCGATCATGATTTCAGATATCACTGTCTGTTAGATAGTTCCTTACAGTGAGAATGTGTTCGAGTGCTAAACGTAAGCAACCCCCTTCTGGATCCCTAGAAGAAAAGGGGAGCAAACCATACAATAATTGCATTTCGATCTTAGCAGTCATGTTATCAGGTGTTGCCAAAAAGGTTCCCGATACCTTCCATTTCTTGCAGTAATTTATCAGAATATGTTGTGACATGGTAAATATGTATTGTACGTACATACTAAATTAACTTCAGATTTTTTTT
>NW_021188729.1:0-1362 GCF_002162155.2 Triticum dicoccoides | reverse complement strand
CAACTAAAATATGTGTATAACCATTAGAGGCAGGAAAAGGTCCCATATAATCAAAGCCCCAAACATCAAACGGTTCAATAACAAGAGAATAATTCATAGGAATTTCTTGACGTCTACTAATGTTACCTATTCTTTGGCATTCATCACAAGATTAGACAAACTTACGGGCATCTTTGAAGAGAGTAGGCCAATAAAAACCAGATTGTAGTACCTTGTGTGCAGTTCTATCTCCAGCGTGGTGTCCTCCATAAGATTTAGAGTGACACTTACGTAGAATCTGTTCCTCTTCATGCTCAGGCACACAACATCTAATAACACCATCTACTCCTTCTTTATAAAGGTGTGGATCATCCCAGAAGTAATGTCTTAAATCATAAAAGAACTTTTTCTTTTGCTGGCATGTGAAACTAGGCGGTATATATTTAGCAACAATGTAATTAGCATAATCAGCATACCAAGGAGCAGTACGAGAAGCATTGGCGACCGCTAATTGTTCATCAGGAAAGCTGTCATTAATAGGCAGTGGGTCATCAAGAACATTCACTAACCTAGACAAGTTATCTTCAACGGGGTTCTCAACTCCCTTTCTATCAATAATATGCAAGTCAAATTCTTGGAGCAAGAGAACCCATCTAATGAGTCTAGGCTTAGCATGTTTCTTTTCCATAAGATATTTAATAGCAGCATGATCAGTGTGAATAGTAACTTTGGAGTCAACAATATAAGGTTTAATCTTATCACATGCAAACACAACTTCTAAGAACTCTTTTTCAGTAGTAGCATAATTTCTCTGGGCAGTATCAAGAGTCTTACTAGCATACTGGATAACATTCAATTTCCATTCGACTCTTTGCCCTAGAACAACACCTACAGCATAATCACTAGCATGGCACATAATTTCAAAGGTAAATTCCAATCAGGCGGCTGGACAATAGGTGCAGTATCAAAGCTTTCTTAAGTACTTCAAACGCTTCTACACAATCATCATCAAAGACAAAAAGGAATATCTTTTTGCAATAAATTAGTCAGAGGCCTAGAGATTTTAGAAAAGTCCTTAATGAACCTCCTATAAAAACCGGCATGACCAAGGAAACTTCTTATACCTTTTATGTCTTTGGGACATGGAATCTTTTCAATAGCATCAACCTTGGCTTTGTCAACTTCAATACCTCTCTCGGAGATCTTGTGCCCCAAGACAATGCCTTCATTAACCATAAAGTGACACTTTTCCCAATTCAAGACGAGACTAGTGTCTTCACATCTCTGCAAAACTCGATCAAGGTTGCTCAAACAATCATCAAAAGAGGATCCATAAACGGAAAAGTCATCCATGAATACCTCACAAATCTTTTCACAAAAACC
>NW_021188728.1:0-1449 GCF_002162155.2 Triticum dicoccoides | reverse complement strand
CGTTTTGGGCTGCGGCCAACTCTCAATAGCTTCAATCTTGGCTTTATCAACTTCAATTCCCTGTGGAGTAACAACATAGCCAAGAAAAGATACTCGGTCGGTGCAAAATGATGAGGACATCAATACCATTGTTACACCCACATCCCCTACTGCTACATATATGGGACCAATTACTAGAGCTCGCGCACGCCAATTAAATTATTAGGTACTTTCGTTTCTTGGTAATGATTCTAATGTTCATGAGAATATGATGCTGCCTAAATTGGATACATTTGTTTTGCTTACAAATGAAGGGCCTAGCTTGGAGAAGGATGAACATTGGAGCAAGAACAAGCATGGAGATGATGCCATGCGCAAGGGGAACAAGAACGGAGTTACAAGTGATGATTTCAGGACTTTGAAGCCACCATAATGGGTGCATGAAGCCATGGACGAAATATACAAGATGCCACTTCATAAATTTCGTCTCGAGGCTATTATAGGTGCTGCGTCACCTTTTTATTGGGCCAGGCCCATGTAATTTCGAAATACATAAGCATAGGCTATTTTTAGAGTCCGTATGTGTGGGGAAACAAGAGATAGGGTTGATTTCGGACCCCTCCACCAAGGGCCACGAAATTCCCCCTCTCTTCCTCCATATATACAGCCCTTAGGGCACCGTTTAGACTTTGGGATTTGTTTAGTTAAAAGTTAGCCATTGCAACTTCGTGTACTTCGTTCGTGTCCAACGACCAGACCAAGACCGCTTCCGGATCCCCACCATTATCAATACTTCATATTTATGTGCAATATTCAGATTGCTTTATCATATTCTTGCTCGTTCTTCGATTGCTTGCAGGAATAGACCTTCGTGGTCAGGCTGACCGTGCTTCCAGCATCGTCAGTAACCTCAGGAGATTGGTTTAGCGACTGCTAAGGCGCAACGTCGTGCACGTTTGTAGTCGGATCGTCAAAGTCGTCTCCACCAAATCGATAGTTATCATCTCATCGAAAGATCGGGACCCTCGCCTCTATCAAGTGGTATCAGATTTCCAGGTTGCTCGGTGAGATTTTACAGTTTTTCGTAGTTTAGATCGAGTCTGTTCTTCATACCTATAGTCCACGAAAAAGCCAAAAAAAATTAGGGTTAGTTCATCCCATCCGAACCAATCTGAGCCTTGCATAATCTTTTCTGTATTTGCTTTGTTGAATTTGCGGTTGCATCGTCGTGTCCAGTTGCTGGTCTTAGCGTCTAGTCTTTTAGAGTTTCGAGTTCTGTTCACAGGTTGTCACGTCGCCGCTGCCATATATCACCACCGCATCATCATCGTCGCTGTTGCCATATACCACCACCACATATTCACCGCCAATCCGAATCCATATACGCCACCACATATCCGCCGCCATCACGCCAATCCGAGTTCACCTGCAACATATATCCGCCACCTGTCCGTGTTCCACCAGATTCAT
>NW_021188727.1:0-1059 GCF_002162155.2 Triticum dicoccoides | reverse complement strand
TTTGTGTAGTCATCCGAGTTGCGAGTACGCCCTTGACTCACAACTAGGACCATAGTGTATTTCATCCTAGTTACAACTCCACCCTTGACTTGCCACTACACCACAACATTATTTCCCTGACACACAGATTGGTCGGGAAAACAGCTTCTGTTGATAAACAGTCGGTTGGGAAAGACTATTGCCGACCGACACAGTCTGTTGGGGAAAGTCCAGATGGGAAAGCCTTTTCCCGACCGACATATCTTTCCCGACCGACTGTTGGACAGCTATAGGAAATATTACCGACCGACTTTCTGTTGGCCCTGCCACAAACCTTTCCCGACCGATTTTCTCTTACAACCCTTTCCCGACCGATTATTCGACGACAATATCTTTGCCAACCAACTTTCCGTTGGCCCTGCCATGAACCTTTCCCAACCAGTTATCTGATGGTATTATCTTTGCCGACCAACAGTCTGTTGGCCCTAGCATGAAAATTTCCCAACCAACAATAGGACGGTGATTCCTTTTGCCGACCGATAGTTCATCTACACTTTGCCAGTGGTATTTGGCATATTACATTATCAAAACAATATCAATCAGGGTACATGTCTGATCATTATCTATCAAGTTACAATAACTTGCATGTACTCTGAAACATTAAACCAGAACCAAACAAAAATAACACTAATAATTCTCATAATAGAGGTAACTAAATAAAAGGAAACATTTGTCTAGGTGACCAAAACACCCGATAGGTTTATAAAATGATATACATATCCGACGATTCAATGCTTGCTCCATCACACAAGATATCCTTTACAAAATAGTAGCTACAAGATAGATAGTTTTTGCTCCATTACAGAAGATATCTAGTTGACGCAAACTGACAGCTACCAGACAATAGGTTCCTTCTTAGTCCTGTTGTCTTCCCTACACAACCAGACAGCAACCTGAAAAGTCAAAAAAGCATACATTAATATACATGCAAACTGATGAAATTTTCTTTTCATTGAGTACTACTACTGTACTACCTGTTCAACTTGAGAGTAAAGAGCATCAGACATGAAACATAGAAAA
>NW_021188726.1:0-1223 GCF_002162155.2 Triticum dicoccoides | reverse complement strand
AAGGGATACTTCATGAAACGGCAAATCAGCTGCTGCACCAATGAAGAAACCCGAGGCTGAACCCAAACCCGAGACTAAGTGCTTCTGTAATAAGGGGAACAACCACTGGAGCAGGATTACCCTAGATACTTGGTAGATGAGAAGGCTGGCAAGGTCGATAGAAGTATATTGGATATACATTATGTTAATGTGTACTTTACTAGTACTCCTAGTAGCACCAGGGTATTAGATACCGGTTCGGTTGCTAAGTATTAGTAACTCGAAATAAAAGCTACGGAATAAAAGGAGACTGGCTAAAGGTGAGCTGACGATATGTGTTGGAAGTGTTTCCAAGTTTGATGTGATCAAACATCGCACGCTCCCTCTACCATCAAGATTAGTATTAAACCTGAATAATTGTCATTTGGTGCTTGCGTTGAGCATAGACATGATTGGATTATGTCTATAGCAATACGGTTATTCATTTAAGGAGAATAATGGTTACTCTAATTTTTGAATAATACCTTCAATGGTCTTGCACCTAAAGGAATGGTTTATTGAATCTCGGTCATAGTGATACACATTTTCATGCCAAAAGATATAAGATAGTAATGATAGTACCACTTACTTGTGGCACTGCCATGTAAGTCATAATGGCATAAAACGCATGAAGAAGCTCCATGTTGATGGATCTTTGGACTCACTCGTTTTTGAAAAGTTTGAGACATGCGAACCATGTCTATTGGTGTATATGCATGAAGAAACTCCATGCAAATGGATCGTTCGGACTCACTTGATTTTGAATCACTTGAGATATGCAAATCATACCACATGGGCAAGATGACTGAAAAGCCTCGGTTTCAATGAGATGGAACAAGATAGCAACTTGTTGGAAGTAACACATTTTGATGTGTGCAGTCCAATAAGTGCTGAGGCATGCAGTGAATATCGTTATGTTCTTACTTCACAGATGATTCGAGTAGATGTTGAGAATATTTACTTGATGAAACACAAGTCTGAATTATTGAATGGTTCAAGTAATTTCAGAGTGAAGTAGAAGATCATTGTGACAAGAGGATAAAATGTCTATGATACGATCATAGAGATGAATATCTGAGTTACGAGTTTTGGCACACAATTAAGACATTGTGGAAAATGTTTCGCAATTAATACCGCCTGGAACACCATAATGTGATGGTGTGTCCGAACATCATAGTTGCACCCTATTGGATATGGTGCGTACC
>NW_021188725.1:0-1791 GCF_002162155.2 Triticum dicoccoides | reverse complement strand
GTGTGATGATTGCTACCGCGGATGGTGGATATGAGTCCGCTAGTGACTATGATGAGGAGACTTTGGCTCTTATTACACGTGAAGAACATGGTGGAGATGATTCTGATAATGAGACGCAATACATGGTTCCTGAAGACGCTGACAGGTATGAATGTTTAGTTGCTCAACGTGTTTTGAGTGTGCAGATCACACAAGCTGAGCAAAATCAGAGGCACAATTTGTTCCATACCAAGGGAGTTGTGAAGGAACGTTCTGTGCGCGTCATCATAGACGGAGGGAGCTGCAACAACTTGGCTAGCATGGAGATGGTCGAGAAGCTTTCTCTCACCACAAGACCACATCCACATCCTTACTACATCCAATGGTTCAACAACAGTGGCAAGGTTAAGGTAACACGTACTGTTCGTGTGCATTTTAGTATATCTACATATGCTGATTATGTTGATTGTGATGTGGTACCTATGCAAGCATGTTCCTTATTACTTGGTAGACCATGGCAATTTGATATAAATTCTGTACACCATGGTAGAAACAATCACTATACTCTTGTTCATAAGGATAAAAATATTACTTTGCTTCCTATGACTCCTGATTCCATTTTGAAAGATGATATTAATAGAGCTAATAAAGCAAAACAGGAGACGAATAAGAGTGAAAATCAGATTGTGGCAAAAGAATTTGAGCAACAAATGAAGCCTAATAATAAATCATCTAGTGTTGCTTCTGAAATTAAATTGAAAAGTGCATGTTTATTTGCCACCAAATCTGATACTGATGAGCTAGATTTCAGCAAATCTGTTTGCTATGCTTTTGTGTGCAAAGAGGCATTATTTTCATTCGAGGACGTGCCTTCCTCTTTGCCTCCTGCTGTCACTAACATTTTGCAGGAGTTCGCTGACGTCTTTCCACAAGACGTGCCACCGGGATTACCGCCTATTCGAGGGATTGAGCATCAGATTGACTTAATTCCCGGTGCTTCACTGCCAAACCGTGCACCATACCGTACCAATCCAGAGGAGACGAAGGAGATTATGCGTCAAGTACAAGAGCTTCTCGAGAAAGGTTATATACGCGAATCCCTTAGTCCTTGTGCTGTTCCTATTATTCTAGTGCCGAAAAAGGATGGTACATCACGTATGTGTGTTGATTGTAGAGGCATTAATAATATTACTATTCGTTATCGTCATCCTATTCCTAGGCTAGATGATATGCTTGATGAATTGAGTGGCTCTACAATATTCTCCAAAGTTGATTTGCGTAGTGGATACCATCAAATTCGTATGAAATTGGGAGATGAATGGAAAACAGCATTCAAAACTAAGTTTGGATTATATGAGTGGTTAGTCATGCCTTTTGGGTTAACTAATGCACCTAGTACTTTCATGAGATGAATGAACGAAGTTTTACGTGCTTTCATTGGACGATTTGTGGTAGTTTACTTTGATGACATATTGATTTATAGCAGATCTTTGGAGGAACATTTGGAACATTTACGTGCTGTTTTTATTGCTCTACGTGATGCACGTTTGTTTGGTAACCTTGGGAAGTGCACCTTTTGCACCGACCGAGTATCTTTTCTTGGCTATGTTGTTACTCCACAGGGAATTGAAGTTGATAAAGCCAAGATTGAAGCTATTGAGAGTTGGCCGCAGCCCAAAACGGTCACACAAGTGAGGAGTTTTCTTGGCCTCGCTGGATTCTATAGGCGTTTTGTGAGAGATTTCAGCACCATTGCTGCACCTCTCAATGAGCTTACAAAGAAAGATGTGCCTTTTCTTTGGGGTACCGCAC
>NW_021188724.1:0-967 GCF_002162155.2 Triticum dicoccoides | reverse complement strand
GGTCAATAACCAATAGCGGGACCTGGATGCCCATATTGGCTCCTACATATTCTACGAAGATCTTTATCGGTCAGACCGCATAACAACATACGTTGTTCCCTTTGTCATCGGTATGTTACTTGCCCGAGATTCGATCGTCGGTATCCAATACCTAGTTCAATCTCGTTACCGGCAAGTCTCTTTACTCGTTCCGTAATACATCATCTCACAACTAACATATTAGTTGTAATGCTTGCAAGGCTTATGTGATGTGTATTACCGAGAGGGCCCAGAGATACCTCTCCGACAATCGGAGTGACAAATCCTAATCTCGAAATACGCCAACCCAACATCGACCATTGGAGACACCTGTAGTACTCCTTTATAATCACCCAGCTACGTTGTGACGTTTGGTAGTACCCAAAGTGTTCCTCCGGTAAACGGGAGTTGCATAATCTCATAGTCATAGGAACATGTATAAGTCATGAAGAAAGCAATAACAACATACTAAACGATCGGGTGCTAAGCTAATGAATGGGTCATGTCAATCAGATCATTCTGCTAATGATGTGACCTCGTTTAATCAAATAACAACTCATTGTTCATGGTTAGGAAACATAACCATCTTTGATTAACGAGCTAGTCAAGTAGAGGCATACTAGTGACACTTTGTTTGTCTATGTATTCACACATGTATTATGTTTCCGGTAAATACACTTCTAGCATGAATAATAAACATTTATCATGATTATAAGGAAATAAATAATAACTTTATTATTGCCTCTAGGGCATATTTCCTTCAGTCTCCCACTTGCACTAGAGTCAATAATCTAGATTACACTGTAATGATTCTAACACCCATGGAGCCTTGGTGCTGATCATGTTTTGCTCGTGGAAGAGGCTTAGTCAATGGGTCTGCAACATTCAGATCCGTATGTATCTTGCAAATCTCTATGTCTCCCACCTGGACTAGATCCCGGATGGAGTT
>NW_021188723.1:0-772 GCF_002162155.2 Triticum dicoccoides | reverse complement strand
AATTGAAAATCACTACAAAATGAATCTTGAAAATGTTGAAACTTGGCATGGTATCATCATATCACCCGCATAGAATGCGTGAAAGAGTAGAGAGGGTCACGGCAAAAACTGGACGCACTTCGTATACAAACTGGACAAACTCTTTCAGAGTATCAGGGTTTCGGACGAGAACTCATCTGTTACATGGCCACTTCAATGTTTTTTAAACTTATTTGAACTCCGGACTTCTTTTGTGTTTAGTATGCAACATTCAAAGCGACGTCATCAATTTCCAACATGTTCTAACATCATTTGTTGTTTTTCGGTCATTTACCTAATTGTTTAGAGAGCTAAATGACCGTGAAATTGAAAATCACTACAAAATGAATCCTGGAAATGTTGAAACTTGGCATGGTATCATCATATCACCCGCATAGCATGCGTGAAAGAGTAGAGAGGGTCACGGCAAAAACTGGACGCACTGTGTGTACAAACTGGACAACCTCTTTCAGAGTATCAGGGTTTCGGACGAGAACGCATCTGTTACATGGCCACTTCAATGTTTTTTAAACTTATTTGAACTCCGGACTTCTTTTATGTTTAGTATGCAGCATTCAAAGCGACGTCATCAATTTCCAACATGTTCTGACATCATTTGTTGTTTTTCGGTCATTTACCTAATTGTTTAGAGAGCTAAATGACCGTGAAATTGAAAATCACTACAAAATGAATCCTAAAAATGTTGAAACTTGGCATGGTATCATCATATCACCCGCATAGCATGCGCGAAAGA
>NW_021188722.1:0-3460 GCF_002162155.2 Triticum dicoccoides | reverse complement strand
GGTCGGAATTTTGAGTAGCAAAATCCTCAGGGCTATCATGTTCCTTACTATGTAGGCAATCCGCATTGGCGAATTCCTAACTCCTCAGTCAGAACAAATTCCTCAGAGAACAAAAGAACTCCGTCTCTATCACTGAAGAATATGACTGAACTGTATGAGATTTCCAATGGCTTCACTCGAAGGGATTGGTAGGTGTAGGATTTTGAGTTGAGCATCACATGGAAATTTTTTCCTTAGTATTTCCTCGACCCCCTTTAACAGTACGGTGTTTCCTATGACTCAAGAAAGAGAAAACGAAACTACAAAAACAAAAGTCTTCACGCTTCATATTCCTCAAATGAATACCAAGTCTTCAAGGTCACACCAATTTATTCACTTTCAAAGTCTTCAGGAAGTCTTCAGAAATCGAAAGTCTTTAGTCGAAGAACTTCATTTTTAGGGGTCGACTTTCTCTGTAAATATCAAACTCCTCATAGACTTATAGACATGTGTACACTCAAAAACGCATTAGTCCCTTAACCTATAAGTCTTCAATACACCAAAATCACTAAGGGGCACTAGATGCACTTATAGTGATTCCTACACCAATTAGTGAGGAAGTTAATGATGATGATCATGAAGCTTCTGATCAAGTTACTACCGAACCTCGTAGGTCAACCAGAGTAAGATCCGCACCAGAATGGTACGGTAATCCTGTTCTGGAAGTCATGTTACTTGACCATGACGAACCTACGAACTATGAGGAAGCGATGATGAGCCCAGATTCCGCGAAATGGCTTCAGGCCATGAAATCTGAGATGGGATCCATGTATGAAAACAAAGTATGGACTTTGGTTGACTTGCCTGATGATCGACAAGCCATAGAGAATAAATGGATCTTCAAGAAGAAGACTGACGCCGACGGTAATGTTACTGTCTACAAAGCTCGACTTGTTGCGAAAGTTTTTCGACAAGTTCAAGGAGTTGACTACGATGAGACCTTCTCACCCGTAGCGATGCTTAAGTCTATCCGAATCATGTTAGCAATTGCCGCATTTTATGATTATGAAATTTGGCAAATGGATGTCAAAACTGCATTCCTTAATGTATATCTTAAAGAAGAGTTGTATATGATGCAACCAGAAGGTTTTGTCGATCCAAAAGGTGCTAACAAAGTATGTAAGCTCCAACGACCCATTTATGGACTAGTGCAAGCATCTCGGAGTTGGAATATACGCTTTGATAGTGTGATCAAAGCATATGGTTTTATACAGACTTTTGGAGAAGCCTGTATTTACAAGAAAGTGAGTGGGAGCTGTGTAGCATTTCTGATATCATATGTGGATGGCATATTGTTGATCGAAAATGATACTGAATTTCTGAACAACATAAAAGGATATTTGAATAAGAATTTTTCAGCGAAAGACCTCGGTGAAGCTGCTTATATATTGGGCATCAAGATCTATAGAGATAGATCAAGACGCTTAATTGGACTTTCACAAAGAACATACCTTGATAAAGTTCTGAAGAAGTTCAAAATGGATCAAGCAGAGAAAGGGTTCTTACCTATGTTACAAGGTGTGAAGTTGAGTCAGACTCAATGCCCGACCACTGCAGAAGATAGAGAGAAAATGAAAGTCATTCCCTATGCTTCAGCCATGGTTCTATCATGTATGGAATGCTGTGTACCAGACCTGATGTGTGCCTTGCTATTAATTTAGCTGGGAGGTACCAAAGTAATCCAGGAGTGGATTGCTGGACAGCGGTCAAGAACATCCTGAAATACCTGAAAAGGACTAAGGATATGTTTCTCGTTTATGGAGGTGACAAAGAGCTCGTCGTAAACGGTTACGTCGATGCAAGCTTTGACACTGATCCGGATGACTCTAAGTCACAAACCAGATAAGTATTTTTATTGAATGGTGGAGCTGTCAGTTGGTGCAGTTCCAAGCAGAGCGTCGTGGCGGGTGATGTCTACTACATAACCTTCTTATTTTAGACGTTGTTGGGACCCCAAGTGCAGAGGTTTGTAGGACAGTAGAAAATTTCCCTCAAGTGGATGACCTAAGGTTTATCAATCCGTGGGAGGCGTAGGATGAAGATGGTTTCTCTCGAACAACCATGCAGCCAAATAACAAAGAGTCTCCTGTGTCCCCAACACACCCAATACAATGGTAAATTGTATAGGTGCACTAGTTCGGCGAAGAGATTGTGATACAAGTGCAATATGGATGGTAGATATAGGTTTTTGTAATCTAAAAATATAAAAAAACAGCAAGGTAACTAATGATGAAAATGAGCATAAACGGTATTGCAATGCTAGGAATCAAGGCCTAGGGTTCATACTTTCACTAGTGCAAGTTCTCTCAACAATAATAACATAATTGGATCATATAACAATCCCTCAACATGCAACAAAGAGTCACTCCAAAGTCACTAATAGCAGAGAACAAACAAAGAGAATATTGTAGGGTACGAAACCACCTCAAAGTTATCCTTTCTAATCGATCTACTCAAGAGTCCGTAGTAAAATAACACGAAGCTATTCTTTCCGTTCGATCTATCCTAGAGTTCGTACTAGAATAACACCTTAAGACGCAAATCAACCAAAACCCTAATGTCACCTAGATACTCCAATGTCACCTCAAGTATCCGTGGGTATGATTATACGATATGCATCACACAATCTCTGGTTCATCTATTCAACCAACACAAAGAACTTCAAAGAGTGCCCCAAAGTTTCTACTGGAGAGTCAAGACAAAAACGTGTGCTAACCCCTATGCATAAATTCACGAGGTCACAGAACTCGCACGTTGATCACCAAGACATACATTAAGTGGATCACGTGAATATCCCATTGTCACCACAGATAAGCACATGCAAGACACACATCAAGTGTTCTCAAATCCTTAAAGAATCAATCTGATAAGATAACTTCAAAGGGAAATCTCAATCCATTACAAGAGAGTAGAGGGGAGAAACATCATAAGATCCAATTATAATAGCAAAGCTCGCGATACATCAAGATCGTGCCGAATCAAGAACACAAGAGAGAGAGAGAGATCAAACACATAGCTACTGGTACATACCCTCAGCCCTGAGGGTGAAGTACTCCCTACTCGTCATGGAGAGTGCCGGGATGATGAAGATGGCCACCGGTGAGGGATCCCCCCTCCGGCAGGGTGCCGAAACAAGGTCCCGATTGGTTTTTGGTGGCTACAGAGGCTTGCGGCGGCGGAACCCCGATCTAGGTTATTTTCTAGAAGTTTGGGGATATATAAGAGGCGTGGCATCAGGAACAAGTTAGGAGGGTCCACGAGGCGTCCACGAGGTAGGGGGGCGCGCCTAGGAGGGTAGGGCGTGCCCCCACCCTCGTGGTGGCCTCGGGACTCTTCTGGTCCATCTCCGATGCTTCGTGGGCTTCTTCTGGTCCAAAAATGATCTCCATAAATGTTCGGGTCAATTGGACTCCGTTTGATA
>NW_021188721.1:0-1632 GCF_002162155.2 Triticum dicoccoides | reverse complement strand
ATGTGTGGGGAAACAAGAGATAGGGTTAGTTTCGGACCCCTCCACCAAGGGCCACGAAATTCACCCCCTCTTCCTCCATATATACAGCCCTTAGGGCACCGTTTAGACGTGTGTTTTGTTTAGATTAAAGTTCACCATAGCTGCAACTTCGCGTACTTCGTTTGTGTTCAACGACCAGACAAAGGCGTTACAGAACCCCACCTTGATCAATAAAGCTTTCCACTTATATTCGCAATATCCAGATTGTAATCTTAGTTTCTTGCTTGTTCTTCATTTGCCTGCAGGAAATAGACCTTCGTGGTCAGGTTGATCGTGCTCCGGCGTGGTCAATAACGTCTCGGAGTTGGTTTAGCGATTGCTAAGGCGCGACGTCTTCGCACGTTCATAGTCGGATCGTCAAAGTCGACTTCCACCAAAGCGATATCCATCATCTCATCGAAGGACGGACACCTTTGCCTCTATCAAGTGGTATTAGATTTCCAGGTTGCTCGGTGAGATTTTACAGTTTTTCATAGTTTAGATCGAGTCGGTTCTTCATACCTACAGTCCACGAAAAAGCCACAAAAAAATTAGGGTTAGTTCATCATATCCGAACCAATATGAGCCTTTGCATAATCTTTTTAGGATTTTGCTTTGTTGAATTTGCGGTTGCATCGTCGTGTCTAGTTGCTGGTCTTAGCGTCTAGTCCTTTAGAGTTTCGAGTTCTGTCACAGTTTGTCACGCCGCCGCCGCACCATCTTCATCGTTGTTGCCATATACCACCACCGCTGCCATATCCCACCAACGCTGCCTTATACCACCACCGCTGCCATATACCACCACCACTGCCATATCCCACCAATGCTTCCATATACCACCGATCCATATCCATATACCACCATCGCTATCATATACCACCACCGCTGCCATATCCTACCACCATATATCCACCACTAATCCGAATTCTTTTCATATTAGGTTTGTTTCCGAGATCCATCTAATTTCCGATTCGTGTTTCCTTGCCTGAGTAGGTTTCGGAAAAAAAAGTCTGGAGACCCCCGGACAGTTTTAGGCCGATCGAAAATATTTTTTCCCTATCCTATTTTTAGGTCCCAAGGAGTGTTTTGAGACATTCGCCATCATAGTGTTTTTTTGTCGCACATTTTCAGAGTGTGCTCCTCCCTTGATTACGTGCCGCGTCGTGATTTTGTTAGTGTTCTAGGCTCGCGTCTCTAGCACGGTCTAGCCTAGGACCAGCACAGTACTGTCGTTGAGCGTTTATTCAACTTTGCATCTCTGAATTGATTATTGCTGACCCTTTTTGCTACCATATTATAAGCCTTCCCAGGTCCACATACATCTACGTCTTGCGTTTGACTCTCCCTGGTAATCGCTTTATCCAAGCTTTGAGAGTTTTGACTACAACGGTTGCCAATCACCTCCTGCTACTGGGTAAGAACTGGTAAGAATTTGAGATTTGCTTGACGGGTTTGTGATACACCACCACCTATTCCTAGTAGTCTATAGGATCATATTCTTGTTTGTTTCTATTTGCTTCTAACCATGGCAGGATCACAAGCCGATGAGACTGATTGGGAGAACCTGACAAACAAACAGCTACATGATAAATTTCAGCAAATGATGAGTGTACA
>NW_021188720.1:0-935 GCF_002162155.2 Triticum dicoccoides | reverse complement strand
GTTACAAAACATGATCATCTCATACAATAAAATTCAGCATCATGCCTTGACCATATCACATCACAACATGCCCTGCAAAAACAAGTTAGACGTCCTCTACTTTGTTGTTGCATGTTTTACGTGGCTGCTACGGGCTTAAGTAAGAACCAATCTCACCTACGCATCAAAACCACAACGATAGTTTGTCAAATAGACTCCGTTTTAACCTTCGCAAGGACCGGGCGTAGCCATACTTGGTTCAACTAAAGTTGGAGAGACAGTCGCCCGCAAGCCATCTCTGTGCAAAGCACGTCGAGGGAACCGGTCTCGCGTAAGCGTACGCGTAAGGTTGGTCTGGGTCGTCTCGTCCAACAATACCGCCGAACCAAAATATGACATGCTGGTAGGCAGTATGACTTGTATCATCCACAACTCACTTGTGTTCTACTCGTGCATATAACATCAACATCAATAACCACGCTCGGATGCCACTGTTGGGATTCGTAGTAATTTCAAAAAATTTCCTACGCGCACACAGGATCATGTGATGCATAGCAACGAGATGAGAGTGTTGTCTACGTACCCAACGCAGACCGACTGCGGAAGCGATGACACGACGTAGAGGAAGTAGTCGTACGTCTTCACGATCCAACCGATCAAGTACCGAAACTACGGCACCTCCGAGTTCGAGCACACGTTCAGCTCGATGACGATCCCCGGACTCCGATCCAGCAAAGTGTCGGGGAAGAGTTTCGTCAGCACGACGGCGTGGTGACGATCTTGATGAACTACAGCAGCAGGGCTTCGCCTAAACTCCGCTACAGTATTATCGAGGAATATGGTGGCAGGGGGCACCGCACACGGCTAAGGAATCGATCACGTGGATCAACTTGTGTCAACTTGTGTGTTTAGAGGTGCCCCTGCCTCCGTATATAAAGGAGGAGAGGAGGGGAGGC
>NW_021188719.1:0-1169 GCF_002162155.2 Triticum dicoccoides | reverse complement strand
CACACACTAGTTGAAGAGACGGTTCAATAACCTCATCAAGTCTCCACCATCCTCCCACTCAACTCTTTCGAGAGAAACCTTTCCTCGAGAAAGGACCCGATTCAAGAAACAATCCATATTGCTTTCGGATCTGAATTAGGAGGTATACCCAACTGTTTTGGGTTTCCTATGAAGATGCATTTTATCCGCTTTGGGTTCGAGCTTATCAACCTGAAACTTTTCCATATAAGCGTCGCAGCCCCAAACTTTTAAGAAACGACAACTTAGGTTTCTTTAAACCATAATTCATACGGTGTCATCTCAACGGAATTACGCGGTGCCCTATTTAAAGTGAATGTGGTTGTCTCTAATGCCTAACCCATGAACGATAGTGGTAATTCGATAAGAGACATCATGGTACGCACCATATCCAATAGGGTGCAACTATGATGTTCGGACACACCATCACACTATGGTGTTCCTGGCTGTATTAGTTGTGAAACAATTTCCACAATGTCTTAATTCCGTGCCAAACTCGTAATTCAGATATTCATCTCTATGATCATATCATAGATATTTTTATCCTCTTATCACGACGATCTTCCAACTTCACACTGAAATTACTTGAACCTTTCAATAATTCAGACTCGTGATTCATCAAGTAAATATACTCAACATCTACTCAAATCATCTGTAAAGTAAGAACATAACAATATTCACTACATGCCTCAGCACTCATTGGATTGGACACATCAAAATGTGTTACTTCCAACAAGTTGCTATCTTGTTCCATCTTACTGAAAACGAGGCTTTTCAGTCATCTTGCCCATGTGGCATGATTTGCATATCTCAAGTGATTCAAAATCAAGTGAGTTCAAACGGTCCATTTGCATGGAGTTTCTTCATGCATATATACCAATAGACATGGTTCGCATGTCTCAAACTTTTCAAAAACGAGTGAGTCCAAAGATCCATCAACATGGAGCTTCTTCATGCGTTTTATACCATTATGACTTACATGGCAGTGCCACAAGTAAGTGGTACTATCATTACTATCTTATATCTTTTGGCATGAAAATGTGTATCCCTACGATCAAGATTCAATAAACCATTCCTTTAGGTGCAAGAGCACTTATTCAGGTTTAATACTAATCTTGATGGTAGAGGGAGCGTGCGATGTTAGATCACAT
>NW_021188718.1:0-1442 GCF_002162155.2 Triticum dicoccoides | reverse complement strand
GTTGGAAAGTGCACGAAATCTAGTTTCCAACAAAAAAAGAATCACCCAATTCGGATTCCGTATGAAAAACTTGTGTGCGTTTTGAGTCAGGTGTGTCTGTGCAGTCCGAATCTGAATCCAGAACGTGAGAGACTTGGACTCTATCTTCTCTTGGGCCAAAAGTGACGTGAGAGAACTTTTTGGACAGCAAATAAACATCTCTTTCTTCCTTATCTTCATATGTGGATTGTACAAATGTCCCATACACCTGCAATTAGACAAAACACAAAAGTGTGTGAAGTATTTTTGTTCTGGATAACATAAATAGATTATTGAATAGTTTGCACTAGAAATCACCTGACAAATATGCATATATGCAATATTTTTGGTCATATCCAAGGTAGTCATGTCCTCATCATCCTCCCCTTCTTGAAAATAAAGCCGTCCTCGGCGTTGCTTAATCTGAAATGTGGCTAACAAAAGTGACAAGGTGTACATGTTGTATATGTATATGTCATCCATTTTTACTTTCCTTGATTTTTGCATATATGACAGATGAATAGATGAGTAACTTGCATAGTTCATAAAATCTAAAGCCAAAAAATTAGCACAAGAAGTAGAAGGCATGAAAATATTGCAAATCAGTTTGCACATATAAGTGAAGCTCTTATTCATTTCAAAAGATTGACAATGTTCATCATTAAACCATCCCAACATTGGTGAATAAACCTTACTTGCATCAAATTTACATGCTACAACATGCTTAAATAAGCAAACATGCAATAAGTCATTCAACACAGAATCATCACCAAGATTAGAGGTCATATCAAAATGATTAAACATTGGTTCTTTTGCATCAATAGTTAATTCAATGGGTGCACTCAAAATTGTTGGTATTTCAGTTGTTTGATCACATGGCAAAGTCAAATTATCAACATAGTCCTCTAAAATAGGCGGTGTGATCAAAGTAGTGGGTAGCTCATCAGATGGTGCATTCAAATTGACAAGGCATTCATCATTCTCATGTAGAGATGGAAGATCAGTACCTTTGTCATTACCTCTTATGATCAACTCAGATGATGTAGCCACTATCGGGGGCGATGTGTCACATGGTGGAGGTGATGTAGTCCTGACAACAACGGATGTGGTTGTCATAGTATGCCTAGTAGTTGAAGGAACAATCATATCAACTCTTGGAATGTGCACCGTGCGCTTGTTCTCCTCGTGGCCAACACATCGTTTTATTTCCTGTTCAGCTTTGCAAGCAAGATGAAACAAATGGTCCATAGGATAACACTCTTCATGAATTAGTATCTCTTGAATATCACGGTTTAATCCTCCCCAAAATCTATCCATAAAATCATCTTCACTTTCTTCTAAAGAGGAATGCAACAAGGTAGTTTGTAAATCATCATAATATTTTGTTACAGTTTCACTACCTTGTTTTAAGTGTTGCAACTTCT
>NW_021188717.1:0-1155 GCF_002162155.2 Triticum dicoccoides | reverse complement strand
GCAATGGTGCTGAAATCTCTCACAAAACGCCTATAGAATCCAGCGAGGCCAAGAAAACTCCTCACTTGTGTGACCGTTTTGGGCTGCGGCCAACTCTCAATAGCTTCAATCTTGGCTTTATCAACTTCAGTTCCCTGTGGAGTAACAACATAGCCAAGAAAAGATACTCGGTCGGTGCAAAAGGTGCACTTCCCAAGGTTACCAAACAAACGTGCATCACGTAGAGCAATAAAAACAGCACGTAAATGTTCCAAATGTTCTTCCAAAGATCTGCTATAAATCAATATGTCATCAAAGTAAACTACCACAAATCGTCCAATGAAAGCACGTAAAACTTCGTTCATTAATCTCATGAAAGTACTAGGTGCATTAGTTAACCCAAAAGGCATGACTAACCACTCATATAATCCAAACTTAGTTTTAAATGCTGTTTTCCATTCATCTCCCAATTTCATACGAATTTGATGGTAGCCACTACGCAAATCAACTTTGGAGAATAATGTAGAGCCACTCAATTCATCAAGCATATCATCTAGCCTAGGAATAGGATGACAATAACGAATAGTAATATTATTAATGCCTCTACAATCAACACACATACGTGATGTACCATCCTTTTTCGGCACTAGAATAATAGGAACAGCACAAGGACTAAGGGATTCGCGTATATGACCTTTGTCGAGAAGCTCTTGTACTTGACGCATAATCTCCTTCGTCTCCTCTGGATTGGTACGGTATGGTGCACGGTTTGGCAGTGAAGCACCGGGAATTAAGTCAATCTGATGCTCAATCCCTCGAATAGGTGGTAATCCCGGTGGCACGTCTTGTGGAAAGACGTCAGCGAACTCCTGCAAAATGTTAGTGACAGCAGGAGGCAAAGAGGAAGGCACGTCCTCGAATGAAAATAATGCCTCTTTGCACACAAAAGCATAGCAAACAGATTTGCTGAAATCTAGCTCATCAATATCAGATTTGGTGGCAAATAAACATGCACTTTTCAATTTAATTTCAGAAGCAACACTAGATGGTTTATTATTAGGCTTCATTTGTTGCTCAAATTCTTTTGCCACAATCTGATTTTCACTCTTATTCTTCTCCTGTTTTGCTTTATTAGCTCTATTAATATCATCTTTCAAAATGGAATCAGGAGTCATA
>NW_021188716.1:0-996 GCF_002162155.2 Triticum dicoccoides | reverse complement strand
TATGTATGTGTTGTTCCTACCTTGCTATGCCTGCTATGCTTAGAGTCGTGTCAGGTCTGGTTCATCTGGGTGATGGGCTAGAGTGAAATGATTATGTCGGTAATGAGAGTGGTGTGGTGAACACGATTTGGTAAAGGTATCGATGAGAGGCCATGTAGGAGTACATGGTGGGTTGTTTCATTGAAGCCGACCTTAAGCACTGAGATCTGTATGTGTGATTTAAGAATCAGCTACTACCATGCATTGGGCCCAAAACCAATGGACCCTCTCGACTTCTTATTCACCCTAGTTCTCCGTCCAGGAGTTGCAAGTAGTTTCTGGTGTTTGTAGCCTACTGGAGGCCGTGGACAGCGCTGACCGTAGGGGTGGGCTGTGATGCGGTAGGTACGTGGCCGGGTGTACCGAATACCCGTTAGGTATCTCGGGAACCCTATTCACATCATTCGGGGCCGTATGGGAAACCTCGGTCGGACTCCCTGCGGATGGAACCTGAATAGGCGATAAACCTAGACTGGAGGCTTAGGTGATTAGGTAGGTCATGGCCGACACCCACGTTGGGCTTCCGCTTGAAGGTTGCCGAGTACATGTCGTGTAAACGATGGTAAGTGGTGAGAGCGTGTATGAAGAAGTACCCCCTGCAGGGTTAACATGATCTATTCGAATAGCCGCGTCCGCGGTAAAGGACTACTTGGTTGCCTATACAGTTCATAGACAAGTAAATGGAAACTACTAAAAGCCTCAAGATAAGTGTGAGTGCCGAGGATGGCTCCTCCGTAGGAGGACGGAGGTGGATCCTCGGTAGTGTATTGAAGTGGTGAATAGTGGACTGGTGTGCGCAAAACTATTTCAAGTTGAAGTATCGTAGGATAGCCTAGCCAAGAGTCAAAGCTGGCTTGCTGCAATAACTCCACCAACCCTTCTTGATACTATGCATGTATGTAGGATCTGATGTAAGTCTTGCTGAGTACCTTTGTACTCATGTTGCTATAATCTACA
>NW_021188715.1:0-529 GCF_002162155.2 Triticum dicoccoides | reverse complement strand
TGGAGGCGGGCGGCGCGGCGCCGGTGCTCCCGGGCGGCGAGGGGAACCGCGGGCGGCGGCGCGGAGGCGGCGGTGGTCGTGGTCGGCCGCGGGGAAGAGGCGAGCGGCGGCGGGGAGGCGGCACGCGGCGGCGCCGGTCACCGGCGTCGGGGAAGGAGGCGGCGCAGGCGACCGGGGTCGGGCGCGGGGGCGGCGGCGCGGAGACGGGCCGCGGGGGCTCCCCGTGGGCCTGGCGGGCCCGGCGGCGGCGATGTGGGCGCGGCCCACGTGGCGGCACGGCGTTGGCTGAGGCGGGCGGCTGGGTGGAGCGGACGCTGTCCGGCGCGGGCCGGACACGTCCGTCGGCGGCGGAGGAAGGAGATCTTTTTTTTTAGGGTTTGAGACGTGGGGATCCGGGATTTGGAGGAGGGGGTCTATAAATAGACATAAGTGGAGCTAGGAGAGTCCAAATGAGGTGCGGTTTTCGCCCACACGATCGTGATCGAACGCTCTAGGACATGGAGCAGAGTTTGGTGGGTTTTGGGCCAAA
>NW_021188714.1:0-1561 GCF_002162155.2 Triticum dicoccoides | reverse complement strand
GTTTAGTGTGTCCTAGCAATTTGCAAGCGCCGCACCGGGTTTTCAACTCATCAAAAGAGAGTGGTCTACCATTTTTCGAGACAAGGCGGTTCTCATCTACCTTTGTTGCACCTTTGCTTGACACTTTCATCGGATCTTTAACTGCGACCATGTTGCCTTCACCATCGTCTACATATTCAACTGCACACTTACTGAAGTCATTTGTATTCTTGTTCAAATTTCCCTATAGCAGATCATACTCATGACTCTTAGCTATCACAGCCTTCAAACTATCATGTAACTGATCCCACAAAGCTGGGTGTTTGCATGCCGCATGCATAGCTTCTGACGCTAACACACTGACCTGGCTATATTTCATTCTTTCCTCTGGCCCAGTCCAACCATATCCCAACAGATCGCTTGTGCGCCTCGCGGGCAGTCCCAACCTTGCTTGTTTCGTGAACCGAACAAGAACTAAACACTTTGGTATTTCATATATGTTCAAGTACTTCAGTACGTGGAATATGTGTTTGCAAGGTAGACCCTTTCGAATCAGTCTTCTGCAGCTACATCGTATAGGTTCTGCGGAATTTACTGGTGTATACTCCACCCAAAAACGGCTATTCCGGTTATTCTTTCAGGCCACGATGTACTGCTGTGATCTGTCTCCCAGCTTAATTTCGACAATCTCCATGCCATTAATTATTCTAAGATCATCTTGCAACATATAGAAGTTTGCTAGAGTGAAGACGTGAGAAGAAGCTATCTCAAGTTCCCTCGAGCTAGTAATTGGCACCGGTAAACTCTGTGAGGCCGTGCAGTCATCTCGCGCCTCATTTTCATGGATACGTACAACAGCGTTCTCATAATGAAAAATCATATCCACCAGGGTCATTTCACCGTCTAGGTGGAGGTGAAGGCATGAGTTTAGGCTTTCACTCCATTGGTTGCTTTTCATGCCAAGCCAAAACCCCTTTGTCAGATAAGCCACGGCCCACAGTCTCCTCTTCTTATACATCCATCTCAACCATGTTACGATTTTTTTCGACTGCCATCTTTTTGTAAACGCGTTCCATCTCTCCTCAAACGTGGTCGTGGACATGTTGTAGTACAGAAGAGTTTGGAACTCCTTCAAGAACTTGGGACTGACGTGAATCTTCATATTTTTTTTCTATATGCCACGTACATATACGGTGCCACACGTCTGGCAAGACTTCGTGAATTTCCTTGATCATCGCAGCATCGGCGTCTGTGATTACACTCTTCGGCATCTTTTGACACATGGACCTCAAAAAAGTCTGCAGCAGCCAGACGTATGTCTGTTCGGTCTCGTCCGAAACTATGGCACAACCAAAAACAGTGGTCTTCCGGTGATTGTTAAGACCAACAAAAGGTATGAATGGCATACCATAGCGGTTCATCTTGTACGTGATGTAAAATACAAGCACGACGCCAAAGTCCTCATAGTCATGACGAGACTGGGAGTCACACCAGAACATCCTATTCAAGTGTCCTTCCTTAGCTAGCATGTACTCGAAAAAGAAGCTAGGATCGCTCTGTTTCCTACTGGCCATGATGCATA
>NW_021188713.1:0-753 GCF_002162155.2 Triticum dicoccoides | reverse complement strand
ATAATGCAAAAACAAATAAAAAAACAGGAAAAAACTATTTTTATAGTAAAGTTAATCACAAAATAAAATAAATAAAGCAACAAAGAAAACAACAAAACTAAAAAAGTGTTTTCAAATTTGAAAACTAATGGCACTAACAGAAAGTTTATAATTTTTGTAAAACTAATGGCACTAACAGAAAGTTTATAATTTTGCTAACCTAAAAGCAAACAGAATTAAAAATTAAAGCAAAAAACAAAATAAAATAAATAATACAAAAAACAAATAAAAAAACAGGAAAAAACTATTTTTATAGTAAAGTTAATCACAAAATAAAATAAATAAAGCAACAAAGAAAACAAAAAAACTAAAAAATTATTTTCAAATTTGAAAACTAATGGCATTAACAAAAACTTTATAATTTTTCTAAAACTAAAAGCATAAAGAATTAAAAAATAAAGCAAAAAACAAAAGAAAATATATAATGCAACAAAAAAACAAAAAGAATGCCACCTATTGGGCCATCACGGCCTGAATACGACTAGAAACCCTACCATGGGCCAGGATTCAGGCCCGCAGCGGGCCCAGTAGGCCCACAGGCATTGCAGTGACAGATTAGGCCCGAAAGCCTGCAGTTGAGAGGAGCTCGGGAGGGTGGGCGCAGTAGCGCTTATAAACCATTCCCGAGCCCTCTCAACTAGCGAGGTGGGACTAAACTTTTGGGCGCGGGGCAGCACAAGGCCATTGGTCCCGGTTGGTGGCACCAACCGGGAC
>NW_021188712.1:123261-140221 GCF_002162155.2 Triticum dicoccoides | reverse complement strand
AAATCAACCCTATCTCTTGTTTCCCCACACATACGGACTCTAAAAATAGCCTATACTTATGTATTTCGAAATTACATGGGCCTGGCCCAATAATAAGGTGACGCAGCACCTAAAATAGCCTCGGGACGAAATTTATGAAGTGGCATCTTGTATATTTCGTCCAAGGCTTCATGCACCCATTATGGTGGCTTCAAAGTCCTGAAATCATCACTTGTAACTCCGTTCTTGTTCCCCTTGCGCAGGCCATCATCTCCATGCTTGTTCTTGCTCCAATGTTCATCCTTCTCCAAGCTAGGCCCTTCATTTGTAAGCAAAACAAATGTATCCAATTTAGGCAGCATCATATTCTCATGAACATTAGAATCATTACCAAGAAACGAAAGTACCTGGTAATTTAGTTGGCGTGCACGAGCTCTAGTAATTGGTCCAGTATGTATAGCAGCAGGGGCTGTGGGTGTAACAATTGTATTGATGTCCTCATCACATGTCCTCATCAAATCTCGTACCTGAATTCGGATTGGAATCTGTTTTGCGCACTGTTCAGTAAAACAGGTGTATCTTCCTCATACGAAGTCCGTTTTGGCTCCGTGAGTACTCAAATTGAAGATAGCGACGAGCCGCATCTAAATAGTTGCAGAAGCTATTTCAATATTTGACACCTCAAAATCGGCTTCTAAATAGGTCTTTTTGCCCTCCGAAGTTCGTGAATACAGCTTGTTCCAATTTTTCAGGCCAGTTTTAGAATTCTTTGACTCCTCATATCAACTCGGAATTGAGTGATTCTTTTTGCATTGGAAATCTTGAGTTAGTAGCATTCTTTGAAAGAATTTATCAGAAAATTGTCTCAAACTTTTCAAGAGGAAAGTTGGAGAGAGAGTTGTTGTATATCGTGCTTGGCAGTTGTTTTTCATCATTATCTTCACTGCCGTTGTGATCTTCACTTATATCTTGCTGTCAAGAGCTACTCAGTATCCTTCATTGATGCTAGTTGTGCTACACCGTGACCTCATTAGTGTTCTAGGCTCGCGTCTCTAGTCCGGTCTAGCCTAGGACCAGCACAGTACCGTCGTTGAGCGTTTTTTCAACATTGCATCTTTGAATTGATTATTGCTAATCTTTTGCTACCATATATAGCCAACCCAGCTCCACATATTTCTACACCGTGTATACATACGCTCCCCTGGAAATCTGATACCACTTGATAGAGGCAAAGGTGTCCCGTCTTTCGATGAGATGATGGATATCGCTTTGGTGGCAGTCGACTTTGACGATCCGACTACGAACGTGCGAGGACGTCGCGCCTTAGCAATCGCTAAACCAACTCCGAGAGGTTATTGACCACACCGGAGCATGATCAACCTGACCACGAGGGTCTGTTTCCTGCGAGCAAACGAAGAACAAGCAAGAAACTGAGATTGCAATCTGGATATTGCGAATATAAGATGAAAGCTTTATTGATCAAGGTGGGGTTCTGTGACGCCTTTGTCTGGTCGTTGAACACAAACGAAGTAAGCGAAGTTGCAGCTATGGCGAACTTTTAATTTAAACAAAACCCAAAGTCTAAACGATGCCCTAAGGGCTGTATATATGGAGGAAGAGGGGGGAATTTCGGGACCCTTGGTGGAGGGGTCCGGAATCAACCCTATCTCTTGTTTCCCCACACATACGGACTCTAAAAATAGCCTATACTTATGTATTTCGAAATTACATGGGCCTGGCCCAATAATAAGGTGACGCAGCACCTATGATAGCCTCGGGACGAAATTTATGAAGTGGCATCTTGTATATTTCGTCCAAGGCTTCATGCACCCATTATGGTGGCTTCAAAGTCCTGAAATCATCACTTGTAACTCCGTTCTTGTTCCCCTTGCGCATGCCATCATCTCCATGCTTGTTCTTAATCCAATGTTCATCCTTCTCCAAGCTAGGCCCTTCATTTGTAAGCAAAACAAATGTATCCAATTTAGGCAGCATCATATTCTCATGAACATTAGAATCATTACCAAGAAACGAAAGTACCTGGTAATTTAGTTGGCGTGCGCGAGCTCTAGTAATTGGTCCAGTATTTATAGCAGCAGGGGCTGTGGGTGTAACAATTGTATTGATGTCCTCATCAGGACTAAACTGCTTTTTACTACTACTTGTCACCCCCAAACTGATGGCCAAACTGAAGTAGTCAATAGAACATTGTCTACTATGCTTAGGGCTGTTTTGAAGAGTAATAAGAAAATGTGGGAGGAATGCTTGCCTCATATTGAATTTGCTTATAATCGTTCATTGCATTCTACTACTAAGATGTGCCCTTTTGAAGTTGTGTATGGTTTCCTACCTCGTGCACCTATTGATTTGTTGCCTCTTCCATCTTCGGAGCAGGTTAATTTTGATGCTAAACAACGTGCTGAATTGATTTTAAAAATGCATGAGTTAACTAAGGAAAACATTGAGCGTATGAATGCTAAATATAAACTTGCTGGAGATAAGGGTAGAAAACATGTTGTGTTTGCACCTGGAGATCTTGTTTGGTTACATTTGCGTAAGGATAGATTTCCTTATTTGCGCAAATCAAAGCTAATGCCACGTGCTGATGGTCCCTTTAAGGTGTTAGAGAAAATAAATGATAATGCATATAAACTTGAGTTGCCTGCAGATTTTGGGGTTAGTCCCACTTTTAACATTGCAGATTTGAAGCATTATGTGGGTGAGGAAGATGAACTTCCGTCGAGGACGACTTCATTTCAAGAAGGGGAGGATGATGAGGACATCAATACAATTGTTACACCCACAGCCCCTGCTGCTATACATACTGGACCAATTACTAGAGCTCGTGCACGCCAACTAAATTATCAGGTACTTTCGTTTCTTGGTAATGATTCTAATGTTCATGAGAATATGATGCTGCCTAAATTGGATACATTTGTTTTGCTTACAAATGAAGGGCCTAGCTTGGAGAAGGATGAACATTGGAGCAAGAACAAGCATAGAGATGATGGCATGCGCAAGGGGAACAAGAACGGAGTTACAAGTGATGATTTCAGGACTTTGAAGCCACCATAATGTGTGCATGAAGCCTTGGACGAAATATACAAGATGCCACTTCATAAATTTCGTCCCGAGGCTATTTTAGGTGCTGCGTCACCTTATTATTGGGCCAGGCCCATGTAATTTCGAAATACATAAGTATAGGCTATTTTTAGAGTCCGTATGTGTGGGGAAACCAGAGATAGGGTTGATTTCGGACCCCTCCACCAAGGGCCACGAAATCCACCCCCTCTTCCTCCATATATACAGCCCTTAGGGCATCGTTTAGACCTTGGGTTTTGTTTAGATTAAAAGTTCGCCATAGCTGCAACTTCGCGTACTTCGTTTGTGTTCAACGACCAGACAAAGGCGTCACAGAACCCCACCTTGATCAATAAAGCTTTCATCTTATATTCGCAATATCCAGATTGCAATCTCAGTTTCTTGCTTGTTCTTCGTTTGCTCGCAGGAAACAGACCCTCGTGGTCAGGTTGATCGTGCTCCGGCGTGGTCAATAACCTCTCGGAGTTGGTTTAGCGATTGCTAAGGCGCGACGTCCTCGCACGTTCGTAGTCGGATCGTCAAAGTCGACTTCCACCAAAGCGAAATCCACCATCTCATCGAAAGACGGGACACCTTTGCCTCTATCACCTATCTCTTGTTTCCCCACACATACGGACTCTAAAAATAACCTATACTTATGTATTTCGAAATTACATGGGCCTGGCCCAATAATAAGGTGACGCAGCACCTAAAATAGCCTCGGGACGAAATTTAGGAAGTGGCATCTTGTATATTTCGTCCAAGGCTTCATGCACCCATTATGGTGGCTTCAAAGTCCTGAAATCATCACTTGTAACTCCGTTCTTGTTCCCCTTGCGCATGCCATCATCTCCATGCTTGTTCTTGCTCCAATGTTCATCCTTCTCCAAGCTAGGCCCTTCATTTGTAAGCAAAACAAATGTATCCAATTTAGGCAGCATCATATTCTCATGAACATTAGAATCATTACCAAGAAACGAAAGTGCCTGGTAATTTAGTTGGCGTGCACGAGCTCTAGTAATTGGTCCAGTATGTATAGCAGCAGGGGCTGTGGGTGTAACAGTTGTATTGATGTCCTCATCATCCTCCCCTTCTTGAAATGAAATCGTCCTCGACGGAAGTTCATCTTCCTCACCCAAATAAGGCTTCAAATCTGCAATGTTAAAAGTGGGACTAACCCCAAAATCTGTAGGCAGCTCAAGTTTATATGCATTATCATTTATTTTCTCTAACACCTTAAAGGGACCATCAGCACGTGGCATTAGCTTTGATTTGCGCAAATCAGGAAATCTATCCTTACGCAAATGTAACCAAATAAGATCTCCAGGTGCAAACACAACATGTTTTCTACCCTTATCTCCAGCAAGTTTATATTTAGCATTCATACGCTCAATGTTTTCCTTAGTTAACTCATGCATTTTTAAAATCAATTCAGCACGTTGTTTAGCATCAAAATTAACCTTCTCCGAAGATGGAAGAGGCAACAAATCAATAGGTGCACGAGGTAGGAAACCATACACAACTTCAAAAGGGCACATCTTAGTAGTAGAATGCAATGAACGATTATAAGCAAATTCAATATGAGGCAAGCATTCCTCCGACATTTTCTTATTATTCTTCAAAACAGCCCTAAGCATAGTAGACAACGTTCTATTGACTACTTCAGTTTGTCCATCAGTTTGGGGATGACAAGTAGTACTAAAAAGCAGTTTAGTCCCCAACTTAGCCCATAAACATCTCCAAAAGTGGCTAAGAAATTTAGTATCACGATCTGAAACAATAGTATTTGGCACACCATGCAAGCGAATAATTTCACGAAAGAACAAATCAGCAACATTAACAGCATCATCGCTTTTATGACATGGTATAAAGTGTGCCATTTTCGAGAATCTATCCACGACAACAAATATGCTATCCCTCCCCTTCTTTGTTCGAGGTAAACCTAAAACAAAGTCCATAGATATATCCTCCCAAGGAACACTAGGTACAGGCAAAGGCATATATAAACCATGAGGATTGAGTCGTGACTTAGCTTTTTGACATGTAGTACATCGAGCAATAAAACGCTCAACATCCCGTCTCATCTTTGGCCAGAAGAAATGTGTAGCAAGTACGTCCTCCATCTTCTTCACGCCAAAATGTCCCATTAATCCTCCTCCATGCGCTTCCTGCAACAACAAAAGACGAACGGAGCTAGCTGGAATGCATAGCTTGTTAGCACGAAACACAAATCCATCGTTAACGACAAACTTCTTCCACATTCTTCCTTCTTTACAATTCTGCATTACATCTTTAAAATCAGCATCATGCACATATTGATCTTTGATGGTCTCCAAACCAAATATTTTGAAGTCAAGTTGTGAAAGCATAGTATAGCGACGAGACAATGCATCAGCAATAACATTTTCTTTTCCCTTCTTGTGTTTAATGACATAAGGGAAAGTCTCAATGAATTCAACCCATTTAGCATGTCTACGATTCAGTTTAGCTTGACTTTTAATATGTTTCAAAGATTCATGATCAGAATGTATAACAAATTCTTTGGGCCATAAATAATGTTGCCATGTTTCTAAAGTCCGAACAAGAGCATATAATTCTTTATCATAAGTAGAATAATTCAGACTAGGCCCACTCAATTTTTCAGAATAGTATGCAACATGTTTGCCATCTTGTAATAACACACCTCCTAATCCAATTCCACTAGCATCACATTCAAGCTCAAAAGTCTTATTAAAATCAGGAAGTTGGAGTAAAGGAGCATGTGTCAACTTATCTTTCAATACCGTGAAGGCTTCTTCCTGTGCGGTACCCCAAACAAAAGGCACATCCTTCTTTGTAAGCTCGTTGAGAGGTGCAGCAATGGTGCTGAAATCTCTCACAAAACGCCTATAGAATCCAGCGAGGCCAAGAAAACTCCTCACTTGTGTGACCGTTTTGGGCTGCGGCCAACTCTCAATAGCTTCAATCTTGGCTTTGTCAACTTCAATTCCCTGTGGAGTAACAACATAGCCAAGAAAAGATACTCGGTCGGTGCAAAAGGTGCACTTCCCAAGGTTACCAAACAAATGTGCATCACGTAGAGCAATAAAAACAGCACGTAAATGTTCCAAATGTTCTTCCAAAGATCTGCTATAAATCAGTATATCATCAAAATAGACTACCACAAATCGTCCAATGAAAGCACGTAAAACTTCGTTCATTAGTCTCATGAAAGTACTAGGCGCATTAGTTAACCCGAAAGGCATGACTAACCACTCATATAATCCAAACTTAGTTTTAAATGCTGTTTTCCATTCATCTCCCAATTTCATACGAATTTGATGGTATCCACTACGCAAATCAACTTTGGAGAATATTGTAGAGCCACTCAATTCATCAAGCATATCATCTAGCCTAGGAATAGGATGACGATAACGAATAGTAATATTATTAATGCCTCTACAATCAACACACATACGTGATGTACCATCCTTTTTCGGCACTAGAATAATAGGAACAGCACAAGGACTAAGGGATTCGCGTATATAACCTTTGTCGAGAAGCTCTTGTACTTGACGCATAATCTCCTTCGTCTCCTCTGGATTGGTACGGTATGGTGCACGGTTTGGCAGTGAAGCACCGGGAATTAAGTCAATCTGATGCTCAATCCCTCGAATAGGCGGTAATCCCGGTGGCACGTCTTGTGGAAAGACGTCAGCGAACTCCTGCAAAGTGTTAGTGACAGCAGGAGGCAAAGAGGAAGGCACGTCCTCAAATGAAAATAATGCCTCTTTGCACACAAAAGCATAGCAAACAGATTTGCTGAAATCTAGCTCATCAATATCAGATTTGGTGGCAAATAAACATGCACTTTTCAATTTAATTTCAGAAGCAACACTAGATGGTTTATTATTAGGCTTCATTTGTTGCTCAAATTCTTTTGCCACAATCTGATTTTCACTCTTATTCGTCTCCTGTTTTGCTTTATTAGCTCTATTAATATCATCTTTCAAAATGGAATCAGGAGTCATAGGAAGCAAAGTAATATTTTTATCCTTATGAACAAGAGTATAGTGATTGTTTCTACCATGGTGTACAGAATTTTTATCAAATTGCCATGGTCTACCAAGTAATAAGGAACATGCTTGCATAGTTACCACATCACAATCAACATAATCAGCATATGTAGAGATACTAAAATGCACACGAACAGTACATGTTACCTTAACCTTGCCGCTGTTGTTGAACCATTGGATATAGTAAGGATGTGGATGTGGTCTTGTGGTGAGAGAAAGCTTCTCCACCATCTCCATGCTAGCCAAGTTGTTGCAACTCCCTCCGTCTATGATGACGCGCATAGAACGTTCCTTCACAACTCCCTTGGTATGGAACAAATTGTGCCTCTGATTTTGCTCAGCTTGTGTGACCTGCACACTCAAAACACGTTGAGCAACTAAACATTCATACCTGTCAGCGTCTTCAGGAGCCATGTATTGCGTCTCATGATCAGAATCATCTCCACCATGTTCTTCACGTGTAATAAGAGCCAAAGTCTCCTCATCATGGTCACTAGCGAACTCATATCCACCATCCCCGGTAGCAATCATCACACACGGAGATTTGCATTCTCTCGCATAATGACCTCCTCCCTTACAACGACGACAAATAATATCACTTGTGTGCCCTGTTGATGCCATGGAAGAAGAAGAACGCTGTGCAGGCCCCGCAGGTGCGCTCTTGGCAGATAATGGTGGTTGTGCCTGTTTTCTTGTATCACGGCTAGAGGTGGCACCGGATGGAGGTGCTGGTGCAGTTGAAGTAGAAGATGCACGCGGTGTCCATGATGAAGGTCGGCCTGCAGAAAAGTTAGTTCGCCCCAATGCTTGTCGATCCTGCACTTCACGTTCAGCTTTACAAGCAAGATGGAATAAACGAGTGATATTAGTATACTCCTTATAGTCTAGAATGGTCTGAATCTCTCTATTTAATCCACCCAGAAAACGTGCAAGCATAGCTTCATTCTCCTCAACAATACCACATCTAATCATGCCAGTTTGTAATTCCTGATAATATTCTTCTACAGAATTTTTCCCTTGTCTTAAACGCTGCAATTTTTGAAGCAATTCACGTTGATAATATGGTGGAACCCAACGCGTACGCATAGCAGTTTTCAAAGCAGCCCAAGTAGTTGGAATAGGATATAATCTAAAATGTTCAGACCACCATACACATGCAAAACTAGTGAAAGCACAAACGGCAGCAGCAACCCGTCTCTCCTCTGGATATTGTAAACATGTAAATCGTTGTTCAGTTTCTAACTCCCAAGTAAGATATATATCAGGAACATATCTACCCTCAAATGGTGGAATATTCAATTTCAGTTTAGGAATATGGACATCATCTCGTACCTGAGGTGGTGGTGCAGGCCTACCATTACGAATATATACGTGAGGTCGACCTGCTGGTGGTGGTGCTGGTGGGTGCACGTAGTTCTGATTTTGATCAACCTCATCCTCATTATCGCCCGCATACTCATCATCCTCCTGGGTACCAGCAGCAGCAGTAGCAGGAGCCAAAGAAGCATCAATAACAGGAACAGCAGCACCAGAAGTGATGAGGACATGACTACCTTGGATATGACCAAAAATATTGCATATATGCATATTTGTCAGGTGATTTCTAGTGCAAACTATTCAATAATCTATTTATGTTATCCAGAACAAAAATACTTCACACACTTTTGTGTTTTGTCTAATTGCAGGTGTATGGGACATTTATACAATCCACATATGAAGATAAGGAAGAAAGAGATGTTTATTTGCTGTCCAAAAAGTTCTCTCACGTCACTTTTGGCCCAAGAGAAGATAGAGTCCAAGTCTCTCACGTTCTGGATTCAGATTCGGACTGCACAGACACACCTGACTCAAAACAGACACAAGTTTTTCATACGGACTCCGAATTGGGTGATTCTTTTTTTTGTTGGAAACTAGATTTCGTGCACTTTCCAACCCAATTGGAATCACCTTCAAATTCGCCCGGAGCGTTGAGTTGTGGACGAAACAATCTGATGCTGCAGCAGAATCCGAGTCAAACTACAAGTCCAAAGGTGTTACATCACGTCCACTTAGGCCCATTGGCCTTGTACGACCTAGATTTAGTTTTAGGCTGCCTTGGGACGTCCTCCCACCTCCTTGGCCTCCACCCCTTGCTCCTATATAAGTAGATCCATCTAGTAGCTTTTCCTTGGGATTTGTTTAGTTAAAAGTTAGCCAACGCAACTTCGTGTACTTCGTTTGTGTCCAACAACCAGACCAAGACCGCTTACGGATCCCCACCATTATCAATACCTCATATATATTTGCAATATTCAGATTGCTTTATCATATTCTTGCTCGTTCTTCGATTGCTTGCAGGAATAGACCTTCGTGGTCAGGCTGACTGTGCTTCCGGCATCGTCAGTAACCTCAGGAGATTGGGTTAGTGATTGCTAAGGCGCAACGTCGTGCACGTTTGTAGTCGGATCGTCAAAGTCGTCTCCACCAAATCGATAGTTATCATCTCATCGAAAGATCGGGACACCCTCGCCTCTATCAAGTGGTATCAGTTTTCAGGTTGCTCGGTGAGAATTTCCAGTTTTTCCTAGATTAGATTTATTTTCTTACCTATTGTCCAAGAAAAAGCCACGAAACAAAAGTTAGATCTATTCATCCTTTGTCCTAGCCAGACTGAGCCTTTGCAATTTTCTTTTCATTGTTTGCATTATTGAATTATCGGTTGCATCGCCGTGTCGAGTTGCTGGTCTTAGTGTCTAGTTCCTTTAGAGTTTCGAGTTCTGTTCACATTAGTCACGCAGCCGCTGCATCATTATCCCATCCGCTGTCCACCATCCCATCCACCAATTTCCACCACGTGCTACGCACTGTTTATTGTCATAATCATAGTTGAGGTCACTCACATCTTCGCCTGATCGAATCTGCATCTTATCTAGTTTGTCTTGGAAAGAGGGAGAAAAAGAATATAAAGAAAAAAAAAGAGAAAAATGGAAAGAAAAAAAAAGAAAAGAGGGAGAAGAAAAAGAAAAAAAAGCGTGAGAAAAAAAAAAGAGAGAAGAAAAAACTTGGATCTATCTAGAATCAATCTCGTACCTGAATTCGGATTGGAATCTGTTTTGCGCACTGTTCAGTAAAACAGGTGTATCTTCCTCATACGAAGTCCGTTTTGGCTCCGTGAGTACTCAAATTGAAGCTAGCGACGAGCCGCATCTAAATAGTTGTAGAAGCTAGTTCAATATTTGACACCTCAAAATCGGCTTCTAAATAGGTCTTTTTGCCCTCCGAAGTTCATGAACACAGCTTGTTCCAATTTTTCAGGCCAGTTTTAGAATTCTTTGACTCCTCATATCAACTCGGAATTGAGTGATTCTTTTTGCATTGGAAAGCTTGAGTTAGTAGCATTCTTTGAAAGAATTTATCAGAAAATTGTCTCAAACTTTTCAAGAGGAAAGTTGGAGAGAGAGTCGTTGTATATCCTGCTTGGCAGTTGTTTTTCATCATTATCTTCACTGCCGTTGTGATCTTCACTTTTATCTTGCTGTCAAGAGCTACTTAGTATCCTTCATTGATGCTAGTTGTGCTACGCCGTGACCTCATTAGTGTTCTAGGCTCGCGTCTCTAGTCCGGTCTAGCCTAGGACCAGCACAGTACCGTCGTTGAGCGTTTATTCAACATTGCATCTTTGAATTGATTATTGCTAATCTTTTGCTACCATATATAGCCAACCCAGCTCCACATATTTCTACACCGTGTATACGTACGCTCCCCTGGCAATCGCTTTACTCAATATTCGGAGTTACTTGACACCGCTGGTTGCCGATCACCGCCTGCTGCATGGTAAGAACTTGTAAGACATTGATATTTTCTTTACTGTGAGTGTTTTACCATCACATCCTAGTAGTTATAGGAACATTATTTTTGGATTTTGTTTCTTGTTCTACTAATCATGACAGGATCCAGAGTCAATTCATGGGCTTTGTCGATCGCGGGAGACGTGCCACCACCTTTGCAAATACCACAACCGTCGCGAGAGGTGCACAAACATCCAAATGCACATGATCAGGTTAATGTATCTATACCACCATTTAATGGTCGTTTTAAACCTGCTTTATATATTGAATGGGAGTTCGGCATAAAAAATATATTTGCTTCCCATAATTTCGATGAACATAAAAAGGTTAAGGTTGTGGTTGGTTCTTTCACTGGTTATGCTTTGGTTTGGTGGAGTGAATATTGTCGGTTACACCCTGATTATATACCTACTACTTGGGATGATTTGAAACTTGCCATGCGACATACTTTCGTCCCTGCTTATTATACTCGTGACATGATTAAGAAGTTGCAACACTTAAAACAAGGTAGTGAAACTATAACAAAATATTATGATGATTTACAAACTACCTTGTTGCATTCCTCTTTAGAAGAAACTGAAGATGATTTTATGGATAGATTTTGGGGAGGATTAAACCGTGATATTCAAGAGATACTAATTCATGAAGAGTGTTATCCTATGGACCATTTGTTTCATCTTGTTTGCAAAGCTGAACAGGAAATAAAACGACGTGTTGGCCACGAGGAGAACAAGCGCATGGTGCACATTCCAAGAGTTGATATGATTGTTCCTTCAACTACTAAGCATACTATGACAACCACATCCGTTGTTGTCAGGACTACATCACCTCCACCATGTGACACATCGCCTCCGAGAGTGGCTACATCATCTGAGTTGATCATAAGAGGTAATGACAAAGGTACTGATCTTCCATCTCTACATGAGAATGATGAATGCCTTGTCAATTTGAATGCACCATCTGATGAGCTACCCACTACTTTGATCACACCACCTATTTTAGAGGACTACGTTGATAATTTGACTTTGCCATGTGATCAAACAACTGAAATACCAACAATTTTGAGTGCACCCATTGAATTAACTATTGATGCAAAAGAATCAATGTTTAATCATTTTGATATGACCTCTAATCTTGGTGATGATTCTGTGTTGAATGACTTATTGCATGTTTGCGTATTTAAGCATGTTGTAGCATGTAAATTTGATGCAAGTAAGGTTTATTCACCAATGTTGGGATGGTTTAATGATGAACATTGTCAATCTTTTGAAATGAATAAGAGCTTCACTTATATGTGCAAACTGAGTTGCAATATTTTCATGCCTTCTACTTCTTGTGCTAATTTTTTGGCTTTAGATTTTATGAACTATGCAAGTTACTCATCTATTCATGTTTCATATATGCAAAAATCAAGGGAAGTAAAAATGGATGACATATACATATACAACATGTACACCTTGTCTCTTTTGTTAGCCACATTTCAGATTAAGCAACGCCGAGGACGGCTTTATTTTCAAGAAGGGGAGGATGATGAGGACATGACTACCTTGGATATGACCAAAAATATTGCATATATGCATATTTGTCAGGTGTATGGGACATTTGTACAATCCACATATGAAGATAAGGAAGAAAGAGATGTTTATTTGCTGTCCAAAAAGTTCTCTCACGTCACTTTTGGCCCAAGAGAAGATAGAGTCCAAGTCTCTCACGTTCTGGATTCAGATTCGGACTGCACAGACACACCTGACTCAAAACGCACACAAGTTTTTCATACGGACTCCAAATTGGGTGATTCTTTTTTTGTTGGAAACTAGATTTCGTGCACTTTCCAACACAATTGGAATCACCTTCAAATTCGTCCGGAGCGTTGAGTTGTGGACGAAACAATCTGATGCTGCAGCAGAATCCGAGTCAAACTACAAGTCCAAAGGTGTTACATCACCTCCACTTGGGCCCATTGGCCTTGTACGACCTAGATTTAGTTTTAGGCTGCCTTGGGACGTCCTCCCACCTCCTTGGCCGCCACCCCTTGCTCCTATATAAGTAGATCCATCTAGTAGCTTTTCCTTGGGATTTGTTTAGTTAAAAGTTAGCCATTGCAACTTCGTGTACTTCGTTTGTGTCCAACGACCAGACCAAGACCGCTTCCGGATCCCCACCATTATCAATACTTCATATTTATTTGCAATATTCAGATTGCTTTATCATATTCTTGCTCGTTCTTCGATTGCTTGCAGGAATAGACCTTCGTGGTCAGGCTGACCGTGCTTTCAGCATCGTCAGTAACCTCAGGAGATTGGTTTAGCGATTGCTAAGGCGCAACGTCGTGCACGTTTGTAGTCGGATCGTCAAAGTCTTCTCCACCAAATCGATAGTTATCATCTCATCGAAAGATCGGGACACCCCGCCTCTATCAAGTGGTATCAGTTTTCAGGTTGCTCGGTGAGAATTTCCAGTTTTCCTAGATTAGATTTACTTTCTTACCTATTGTCCAAGAAAAAGCCACAAAAAAGAGTTAGATCTATTCATCCTTGGTCCAAGCCAGTCTGAGCCTTTGCAATTTTCTTTTCATTGATTGCATAGTTGAATTATCGATTGCATCGTCGTGTTGAGTTGCTGGCTTAGTGTCTAGTTCGTTTAGAGTTTCGAGTTCTGTTCACATTAGTCACGCCACCGCTGCATCATTATCTCTTCCGCTGTCCACCACCCATCCATCAATTTCCACCACGTGCTACCCATCATTCATTGTCATAATAATAGTTGAGATCGTTCACATCTTCACTTGATCCAATCTGCATCTTATCTAGTTTGTTTTGGAAAGAGGGAGAAAAAAAGAGAGAAAAAAAGGAGAGAAAAAAAAAGGAAAAAAAGTCAGAGAAAAAAAAAGGAGAGAAAAAAAGTGTGAGGAAAAAAAGAGAGAGAAGAAAAAAAAATCGGCACAAACTTTTTCGGAGGAAAGTTGGAGACAAAGTTGTTGATATATCCTGCTTGGCTGTTGTTTCACCTCATTATCTTCACTGCTGTTGTGATCTTCACTTATATCTTGCTGTCAAGAGCTACTTAGTATCCTTCATTGATGCTAGTTGTGCTACGCCGTGACCTCATTAGTGTTCTAGGCTCGCGTCTCTAGTCCGGTCTAGCCTAGGACCAGCACAGTACCGTCGTTGAGCGTTAATTCAACATTGCATCTTTGAATTGATTATTGCTAATCTTTTGCTACCATATATAGCCAACCCAGCTCCACATATTTCTACACCGTGTATACGTACGCTCCCCTGGCAATCGCTTTACTCAATATTCGGAGTTACTTGACACCGCTGGTTGCCGATCACCGCCTGCTGCATGGTAAGAACTTGTAAGACATTGATATTTGCTTTACTGTGAGCGTTTTACCACCACATCCTAGTAGTTATAGGAACATTATTTTTGGGTTTTGTTTAGATTAAAAGTTCGCCATAGCTGCAACTTCGCGTACTTCGTTTGTGTTCAACGACCAGACAAAGGCGTCACAGAACCCCACCTTGATCAATAAAGCTTTCATCTTATATTCGCAATATCCAGATTGCAATCTTAGTTTCTTGCTTGTTCTTCGTTTGCTCGCAGGAAACAGACCCTCGTGGTCAGGTTGATCGTGCTCCGGCGTGGTCAATAACCTCTCGGAGTTGGTTTAGCGATTGCTAAGGCGCGACGTCCTCGCACGTTCGTAGTCGGATCGTCAAAGTCGACTTCCACCAAAGCGAAATCCACCATCTCATCGAAAGACGGGACACCTTTGCCTCTATCAAGTGGTATCAGATTTCCAGGTTGCTCGGTGAGATTTTACAGTTTTTTTTAGTAGTTTACATCGAGTCTGCTCTTCATACCTATAGTCCACGAAAAAGCCACAAAAAAAAAATTTAGGGTTAGTTCATCATATCCGAACCAATCTGAGCCTTGCATAATCTTTTTAGGGTTTTGCTTTGTTGAATTTGCGGTTGCATCGTCGTGTCTAGTTGCTGGTCTTAGAGTCTAGTCTTTTAGAGTTTCGAGTTCTGGTCATAAGTTGTCACGCCGCCGCCGCACCATCATCATCGCCCCTGCCATCTACCACCACCGCTTATCCGCCACCGCTCCGAATCCGTATCCATATACCACCACCAATCCGTGTCCATATACCACCACCGATCCATATCCATATACTACCACCGCTACCACCACCGCTGCCATATACCACCACCATATATCCACCACCAATCCGAGTTCTTTGCTTTTAGGTTTGTTTTCGGGATCCATCTAGATTCCGATTCGTGTTTCCTTGCCGGAGTAGGTTTCGGAAAAAAAAAGAGTCGGGTAGCCACGCTCCGTTTAGGCCCAAAATTTTTCGAAAACGCATTTTTCGAAAAAATTTCTGGCTATCCTATTTTTAGGTGTTTCTGAGTGTTTTGAGACAGGTGCCATTATAGGAAGTTTTTTTGACCCGTTTCCAGTTTTTGGGTCCGGGCAGTCAAAAAAAAAAATTGGTCGAAAAAATTTCGTGCCCATCCTGTCAGTTTGAGCTAAGAAGAGTTTTGAGACACTCGCCATTATAGTGATTTTTCGCAAAAAAACAAAAAAAAAAGAAAAAAAGCAGCGCAAAAAAAAGAAGAGCGCAAAAAAAAAGCGAAAAAAAAATTCCAGAGTGTGCTTTTCCCTTGTTTACGTGCCACGCCGTGATTTTGTTAGTGTTCTAGGCTCGCGTCTCTAGCACAGTCTAGCCTAGGACCAGCACAGTACCGTCATTGAGCGTTTATTCAACTTTGCATCTCTGAATTGATTATTGCTGACCCTTTTTGCTACCATATTATAAGCCTTCCCAGCTCCACATACATCTACGTCGTGCGTTTGACTCTCCCTGGTAATCGCTTGATAGAGGCGGGGTGTCCCGATCTTTCGATGAGATGATAACTATCGATTTGGTGGAGAAGACTTTGACGATCCGACTACAAACGTGCACGACGTTGCGCCTTAGCAATCGCTAAACCAATCTCCTGAGGTTACTGACGATGCTGGAAGCACGGTCAGCCTGACCACGAAGGTCTATTCCTGCAAGCAATCGAAGAACGAGCAAGAATATGATAAAGCAATCTGAATATTGCAAATAAATATGAAGTATTGATAATGGTGGGGATCCAGAAGCGGTCTTGGTCTGGTCGTTGGACACAAACGAAGTACACGAAGTTGCAATGGCTAACTTTTAACTAAACAAATCCCAAGGAAAAGCTACTAGATGGATCTACTTATATAGGAGCAAGGGGTGGCGGCCAAGGAGGTAGGAGGACGTCCCAAGGCAGCCTAAAACTAAATCTAGGTCGTACAAGGCCAATGGGCCCAAGTGGAGGTGATGTAACACCTTTGGACTTGTAGTTTGACTCGGATTCTGCTGCAGCATCAGATTGTTTTGTCCACAACTCAACGCTCCGGACGAATTTGAAGGTGATTCCAATTGGGTTGGAAAGTGCACGAAATCTAGTTTCCAACAGAAAAAGAATCACCCAATTCGGAGTCCGTATGAAAAACTTGTGTCTGTTTTGAGTCAGGTGTGTCTGTGCAGTCCGAATCTGAATCCAGAACGTGAGAGACTTGGACTATATCTTCTCTTGGGCCAAAAGTGACGTGAGAGAACTTTTTGGACAGCAAATAAACATCTCTTTCTTCCTTATCTTCATATGTGGATTGTACAAATGTCCCATACACCTGCAATTAGACAAAACACAAAAGTGTGTGAAGTATTTTTGTTCTGGATAACATAAATAGATTATTGAATAGTTTGCACTAGAAATCACCTGACAAATATGCATATATGCAATATTTTTGGTCATATCCAAGGTAGTCATGTCCTCATCATCCTTCCCTTCTTGAAAATAAAGCCGTCCTCGGCGTTGCTTAATCTGAAATGTGGCTAACAAAAGAGACAAGGTGTACATGTTGTATATGTATATGTCATCCATTTTTACTTCCCTTGATTTTTGCATATATGACACATGAATAGATGAGTAA
>NW_021188712.1:107686-117321 GCF_002162155.2 Triticum dicoccoides | reverse complement strand
CGAAGGTCTATTCCTGCAAGCAATCGAAGAACGAGCAAGAATATGATAAAGCAATCTGACTTCATATTTGTTTAGAATAGACCTTCGTGGTCAGGCTGACCATGCTTCCGGCATCGTCAGTAACCTCAGGAGATTGGTTTAGTGATTGCTAAGGCGCAACGTCGTGCACGTTTGTAGTCGGATCGTCAAAGTCGTCTCCACCAAATCGATAGTTATCATCTCATCGAAAGATCGGGACACCCTCGCCTCTATCAAGAAGTTTGGCCATCCTCAATAGGAACACGCTTCGCTCGTCCATACTGATTCGGAAGGATGCGTTGTTGTTGGTGTTGCAGAGGTGCGACAGGTGCAGCCGGCGGTGGTGCGCGAGCAATTCATTAAACTTGCTATCAAGCTTTGTTTCGAACGTCTTCTCCATGCCATCTATCTTCTCCATGGCCTCGTCAAATCTGTTTAGCACATCTTGCACCTGTCCACTCATCATTTGCTGAAATTTATCATGTAGCTGTTTGTTCGTCAGGTTCTCCCAATCAGTCTCATCGGCTTGTGATCCTACCATGGTTAGCAGCAAATAGAAACACACAAGAATATGATCCTACAGACTACTAAGAAGTGGTGGTGGTGTATCACAAACCCGTCAAGCAAATCTCAAATTCTTACCAGTTCTTACCCAGCAGCAGGTGGTGATCGGCAACCGTTGTAGTAAAAACTCTCAAAGCTTGGATAGAGCGATTACCAGGGAGAGTCAAACGCACGACGTAGATGTATGTGGAACTGGGAAGGCTTATAATATGGTAGCAAAAGGGGTGAGCAAAAATCAATTCAGAGATGCAAAGTTGAATAAACGCTCAACGACGGTACTGTGCTGGTCCTAGGCTAGACCGTGCTAGAGACGCGAGCCTAGAACACTAACAAAATCACGGCGCTGCACGTAAACAAGGGAAAAGCACACTCTGGAATTTTTTTTGTCGCTCTTTTTTTTTGCGCTGCTTTTTTTTTTGCGAAAAATCACTATAATGGCAAGTGTCTCAAAACTCTTCCTAGGTCAAACTGACAGGATGGGCACGAAATTTTTTCGACCAATTTTTTTTTTGTTTTTTCGACTGACCGGACACAAAAACTGGAAACGGGTCAAAAAAACTTCCTATGATGGCACCTGTCTCAAAACACTCAGAAACACCTAAAAATAGGATAGCCAGAAATTTTTTCGAAAAATGCGTTTTCGAAAAATTTTGGGCCTAAACGGAGGGTGGTTTCCGGACTCTTTTTTTTTCGAAACCTACTCCGGCAAGGAAACACGAATCGGAAACTAGATGGATCTCGAAAACACACCTAATATGCAAGGAACTCGGATTGGTGGTGGATATATGGTGGTGGTATATGGCAGCGGTGGTGGTATGATAGAGGCAAAGGTGTCCCGTCTTTCGATGAGATGGTGGATTTCGCTTTGGTGGAAGTCGACTTTGACGATCCGACTACGAACGTGCGAGGACGTCGCGCCTTAGCAATCGCTAAACCAACTCCGAGAGGTTATTGACCACGCCGGAGCACGATCAACCAGACCACGAGGGTCTGTTTCCTGCGAGCAAACGAAGAACAAGCAAGAAACTGAGATTGCAATCTGGATATTGCGAATATAAGATGAAAGCTTTATTGATCAAGGTGGGGTTCTGTGACACCTTTGTCTGGTCGTTGAACACAAACGAAGTACGCGAAGTTGCAGCTATGGCGAACTTTTAATCTAAACAAAACCCAAAGTCTAAACGATGCCCTAAGGGCTGTATATATGGAGGAAGAGGGGGGGAATTTCGTGGCCCTTGGTGGAGGGGTCCGAAATCAACCCTATCTCTTGTTTCCCCACACATACGGACTCTAAAAATAGCCTATACTTATGTATTTCGAAATTACATGGGCCTGGCCCAATAATAAGGTGACGCAGCACCTAAAATAGCCTCGGGACGAAATTTATGAAGTGGCATGTTGTATATTTCGTCCAAGGCTTCATGCACCCATTATGGTGGCTTCAAAGTCCTGAAATCATCACTTGTAACTCCGTTCTTGTTCCCCTTGCGCATGCCATCATCTCCATGCTTGTTCTTGCTCCAATGTTCATCCTTCTCCAAGCTAGGCCCTTCATTTGTAAGCAAAACAAATGTATCCAATTTAGGCAGCATCATATTCTCATGAACATTAGAATCATTACCAAGAAACGAAAGTACCTGGTAATTTAGTTGATAGAGGCAAAGGTGTCCCGTCTTTCGATGAGATGGTGGATTTCGCTTTGGTGGAAGTCGACTTTGACGATCCGACTACGAACGTGCGAGGACGTCGCGCCTTAGCAATCGCTAAACCAACTCCGAGAGGTTATTGACCACGCCGGAGCACGATCAACCTGACCACGAGGGTCTGTTTCCTGCGAGCAAACGAAGAACAAGCAAGAAACTGAGATTGCAATCTGGATATTGCGAATATAAGATGAAAGCTTTATTGATCAAGGTGGGGTTCTGTGACGCCTTTGTCTGGTCGTTGAACACAAACGAAGTACGCGAAGTTGCAGCTATGGCGAACTTTTAATCTAAACAAAACCCAAGGTCTAAACGATGCCCTAAGGGCTGTATATATGGAGGAAGAGGGGGTGGATTTCGTGGCCCTTGGTGGAGGGGTCCGAAATCAACCCTATCTCTTGTTTCCCCACACATACGGACTCTGAAAATAGCCTATACTTATGTATTTCGAAATTACATGGGCCTGGCCCAATAATAAGGTGACGCAGCACCTAAAATAGCCTCGGGACGAAATTTATGAAGTGGCATCTTGTATATTTCGTCCAAGGCTTCATGCACCCATTATGGTGGCTTCAAAGTCCTGAAATCATCACTTGTAACTCCGTTCTTGTTTCCCTTGCGCATGCCATCATCTCCATGCTTGTTCTTGCTCCAATGTTCATCCTTCTCCAAGCTAGGCCCTTCATTTGTAAGCAAAACAAATGTATCCAATTTAGGCAGCATCATATTCTCATAAACATTAGAATCATTACCAAGAAACGAAAGTACCTGGTAATTTAGTTGGCGTGCACGAGCTCTAGTAATTGGTCCAGTATGTATAGCAGCAGGGGCTGTGGGTGTAACAATTGTATTGATGTCCTCATCATGGTATATGGCAGCGGTGGTAATATATGGATATGGATCGGTGGTGGTATATGGATACGGATTGGTGGTGGTATATGGATACGGATTCGGAGCGGTGGTGGTAGGTGACAGGGGCAATGATGATGGTGCGGTGGCGGCGTGACAACTTATGACCAGAACTCGAAACTCTAAAAGACTAACGCTAAGACCAGCAACTAGACACGACGATGCAACCGCAAATTCAACAAAGCAAAACCCTAAAAAGATTATGCAAACGCTCAGATTGGTTCGGATATGATGAACTAACCCTAATTTTTTTTTGGCTTTTTCGTGGACTGTATGTATGAAGAACAGACTCGATCTAAACTACGAAAAACTGTAAAATCTCACTGAGCAACCTGGAAATCTGATACCACTTGATAGAGGCAAAGGTGTCCCGTCTTTCGATGAGATGATGGATATCGCTTTGGTGGCAGTCGACTTTGACAATCCGACTACGAACGTGCGAGGACGTCGCGCCTTAGCAATCGCTAAACCAACTCCGAGAGGTTATTGACCACGCCGGAGCACGATCAACCTGACCACGAGGGTCTGTTTCCTGCAAGCAAACGAAGAACAAGCAAGAAACTGAGATTGCAATCTGGATATTGCGAATATAAGATGAAAGCTTTATTGATCAAGGTGGGGTTCTGTGACGCCTTTGTCTGGTCGTTGAACACAAACGAAGTACGCGAAGTTGCAGCTATGGCGAACTTTTAATCTAAACAAAACCCAAAGTCTAAACGATGCCCTAAGGGCTGTATATATGGAGGAAGAGGGGGGAATTTCGTGGCCCTTGGTGGAGGGGTCCGAAATCAACCCTATCTCTTGTTTCCCCACACATACGGACTCTAAAAATAGCCTATACTTATGTATTTCGAAATTACATGGGCCTGGCCCAATAATAAGGTGACGCAGCACCTAAAATAGCCTTGGGGCGAAATTTATGAAGTGGCATCTTGTATATTTCGTCCAAGGCTTCATGCACCCATTATGGTGGCTTCAAAGTCCTGAAATCATCACTTGTAACTCCGTTCTTGTTCCCCTTGCGCATGCCATCATCTCCATGCTTGGTCTTGCTCCAATGTTCATCCTTCTCCAAGCTAGGCCCTTCATTTGTAAGCACAACAAATGTATCCAATTTAGGCAGCATCATATTCTCATGAACATTAGAATCATTTCCAAGAAACGAAAGTACCTGGTAATTTAGTTGGCGTGCACGAGCTCTAGTAATTGGTCCAGTATGTATAGCAGCAGGGGCTGTGGGTGTAACAATTGTATTGATGTCCTCATCAGTTCCCATGTGAGGAGAGCCACCACCACCACCACTTGAGTGATTTGAGTGACTCCACCATATGTGACATTGAGTGCACCTACGTTGAGGGAGCAAGTGAGCCACCACCACATAGAGAGAGTGAGGTAGTTGATAGGGCATGTGAGGCCACTATGATTTCTAACGACTTAACCTCTACCTCTATTGTGTCTTCTCCTTTGGTGATAGGTCCCATATATGATGATGCGCCGATCCGCAATGACTTCGTCCTTCCTATGGACAAGACGATGGACATGGTGGAATATGATGCACCCCCACATGGTTCCATCAAGATGAAGATGATGACCAGCATTTGGTCTTTGCCACCTCACCTACACCACTTGAGTGGAATGAACAAGGTAACATAGGTGAAGGTGATGCTCTAGTCCCACTAGTTGACATCATTGGTATTAATTTCTTGCATGATGTTGATCCACCTACTGTCATGCTTTATGCTAGTTCGACTTCCCCATGCAATGACTTACCCATTTATGATGAGTTTGATGATTGCCATGTGGAGTCTATTAGTTGTGATGCCATGTTACATAGGATTTCTTGTGATAATTCTCTCGGTCACATCATGTTTGACAATCCGCTTGACTTGTCATATGCTATGCATGAGATCAACAATATGTCATATTTGCAATCTCATCGTAGTGACAATGCATATCCCATTAAAATTAACCCAATTTGCACATATGGCATAGATGACAAGCCCTTGGTTTTTGGCATTTGTTTTTCTTGTGATGATATTGATATGCTTCCTTTGCATCATTTATCTCATATGCCATGCCATGACCACCTAGCTTCGGATATGCATTGTTTTGGATGTTCTCCATTTTGTCCATATGATGTTTCCACTATTGCTCATGAGGACACCCCCATAGTTTCCTCATACATTTTAGGAGATTTTGATTCATCCTATCCATTGCATGATCCCACTACTTGTGTGAACCATATGCTCCCCATGAATAAACATGCTAGTGATGTGCCATATACTTGCATTCTCAATTTGTGTCCCCATCGTGTCATACATAACAACTATTCTTTCATGATGGATGACATGTTCTTATACCATACATCAAATTTCTTTGAGCGATGCTTATCTTGTACTAACTCACACGAGCACATACACATCATGATGGATGATGTGTACATTTACCACGAACACAATTTCTTTGGTTTGTGTCTCTTCTGTGTAGGTACCCATGAATACTTGTCAATCTCGCAATCCCACAAGTTGACAAAACGAGCTCTAGAGAGCAACGATAACTTGGGATCCCTTGGAGTGTCTTTCCCACCGCTCTCTTCGCGCAAAGACTTCACGCATTTCTTCTACATGGTCCTCACTTGGCTATGGGTTATTGTTCATTACATATTCTATGCCCATCTTGCTATGTTCACTTTGCATGATATGCTCATTCCTATGCCTTTGCCATGTGTTTGTGACCCATGCTTTTGCATTACACATGATGATTGATTCTACTACTTGTATGTGGATTTGCAAGCTTGGTGGAGATATTGCTTGTTCTTGCCATGTTTCCTTTGTGATCCATTGCTATGATGATATCTTGCTTTGTAATCGTGCTTGTGGTATGTCATGTGCATTTCCTATATCTATCATTTGTTCGCATGCCATGATTGCCATCATTTCCTCTAGTGTGTTGCATCTTCTCTGACGCCCCCGATTCAATCGTACACTAATCATACATGCAAATGTGTACGATCAAGATCAGGGACTCACGGGAAGATATCACAACACAACTCCAGACACAAATCAAAAATAATACAAGCTTTATATTACAAGCCAGGGCCTCGAGGGCTCGAATACATAGCTCGATACACAAGAGTCAGCAGAAGCAATAATATCTGAGTACAGACATAAGTTAAACAAGACTGCCTTAAGAAGGCTAGCACAAAAGCAACACGATCGAAGAGGCAAGGCCTCCTGCCTGGGACCTCCTAACTACTCCTAGTTGTCGGCGGTCTTCATGTAGCAGCGTCCATCGGCGGTGGCATCTGGCTCTAGAGATCCACCATCTGGTTGCAACAACCGGAAAGAAGAAAGAAGGGGAAAAGGGGGTAGCAAAGCAACCGTGAGTACTCATCCAAAGTACTCGCAAGCATCAGATCTATACTAAGTATGCATTTGTATCAAATGGAAGGGTTGTACCTGTGGACAGAACTGCAGAATGCCAGAATAGAGGGGGAAGGCCTAGCCTATCGAAGACTAGCATCTTCACGCAGCTCCGAGCATCTTGTAGCATGTAGAAGAGTAAAGAATAACAGTTTATTGTTAACAAGCATGTTGTCACATTAATGCCCAGAGATCCTTCCTCGACTCCCTGCGAGAAAGCAATCCCGGAGCCACATATTCAAGTATCCATTTGTAGTTGTATAAGATCAGGATATAAGTCTGAACGTCCGTTACCATGGACACGGCTATTAATAGATAATCTTCCCTGCAGGGGTGCACCACATTTTCCAACACGCTTGATTACTTTGGCCGGACACACTTTTCTGGGTCAATGCCCGGCGTCGGAAAATCAACACGTCGTAGCCCTACCTAGGCTCAGCAGAGAGGTCCCCGCCGGTCTACATCCTAAGCACTCCTGGGTCTGGTCCCATCGCCAGTTGCACTCCGGATCGTTGCGCGCAGGGTGGGTCCAGGCTCCACCACTACAGGCTGGTGCCGGCCCAGCCGTGCCGCACTGCTGAACTGGACGTCTCACAAAGCTTCGGCTGATACTACATCGTCGAGGCCCATAACTATTCTCACGTGGTGGTTGGTGCGTAAAGGCCAAAGGCCAACTCAGAACAAATACCCAAACCATAGTGTATTATTAGCTTGCGGAGACGAGCAGAGACTCACGATCGAAAGTGACCCCGTCGCCTCGTCTCGTGGACTTACGACAAGGGCCTAGAATGCCCGGCCATGCCATGTCATTATCTTGTGGGAGCTCTCCGGGCCCGCCCGACTTTCACCAAGGTCTCAAGTAAATTCATTGTAACCGTGTGTCCAAACATCAAGGGGAAAACCCGAGGAATCACCCACGAAGGATTCCACTCAATGTAATCATCAAGGTGAATGTAAGAGGGACCACCCTCGAGGTTCACACTTGAGGTGTTGAACGACAAAGCCGTATCGGGAATGGTGAAAGAGGAAATCACCCTCGATGACCACGACCGAATAGCTACACTACAGATTAATCATCAGGAGTGGGTTATGAGGGATCACCTTCGGCACTCGACAGTAGCTCTGCAGAGTCGAGCAACAAAAGGGGCATGATGTGATGTGAGGTGTTGGGCTCTGGTCGTCGATCACGTCGATCGAGGCATCGATGATGAAGCAGGGGCAACAAGGACAAGGTGGGGGTCACTGATGGATCACTAACCAACCTATACTAAGCAGTTTAGTATAAGCAGGTAGGTAACAATAAGCAGGTACAAAAGCAGGCTATGCATCAGAATAGGAGCAAACGAAAACAGTAGCAAAATCTAATGCAAGCATATAGAATGGGCTATATCGGGATGATCAAGGGGGGGGGCTTGCCTGGTTAGTCAGACAAGAAGGAGGGTCGTCGTCGACGTTGTCGATCACAGCGGCACTTGCAGCGGTCTCGGGGTCTACCAGAGAGAAGAGGGGGAAGAAACAGTAAATACATAGCAAGCAAGAGCATAACAGGATAACGAGTAGAGCTAGATGTGCTCTAACGCGGTGCTACACAATATCGGCGAAGGGTGATAACATCTGGGAAGTTTTCCGGAAGTTTGGCATTTTTGGACAGGCGGACCGGAGGGGGAAAGTTCCATGTTTGCTATGCTAGGGGCATGTGACAGATGAACGGAGAGCGTATTTGGATTTGTCTCATCGTTGTAAGCAACTTTCATGTACAAAGTTTTTCGATCCGAGGTAAGGTTTATTTTATATGATTTTCCAAATTTAATCTATTTCTAGATTTACCAGATTTAAATTAATTCAAAAACAGTGATTATGACGTGAGCCTGACATCATCATGATGTCATCGGTCAACAGAGTTGACCAGGGTCAACCTAATGTGTGGGGCCGTTCTGTCATAACTTAGCAGGTTAAATTAACTAATTTAGCTAATTAGGCTATTTAAGTAAGGTTAACTAATTTTAATTAATTACTTGATTAACTAATTAATTAATTAACTAATTAATTATCGTTATTAATTATTATTTTTATAAAACACTTTTTTTAATACAGGGGGCTGTGGGAGGGCACTAGGCAGTGGCCCAGGCCGGTTAGCGGGCGCGGGGTTACGGGAGCTGCGTGCGTGGGCGCCCGTGCACCCGAACGGGGCAACAGGGAGCGCCGACGGAGGCCATAGGCTAGCGCGGCAGGGCGAGGCTCGCCGGCCGGTCGCGGCAGGTGGAGGCAAGCTCAAGGGGGGGGAGGTGGCCGCGGACGCACGCAGGAGAAGCAGCACGCAGGCGGGGGAGCTCAAGACGCGGGGCGGTTCCCGCGAGCAGGGGAGGCGCGGCTGCGGGGCGGGACAGATGGCGTGCGAGGACACCGCGGGCGGGCGGCGCGAGCAGCAGGAGCATAGCCGGCGCGGACGGCGTAGGGCCACGCGGGGTTCGGCCAGGTGAGGCGGGGCTCAGGGGACGCGGGACGCGGCCACGACGCGGTGAGTGCGCGGTCCAGAGAGATCGGTCGTGGCGGTATATGGTTTCTACGACGGCGAATCCACGAGAAAGAAGGGGGAAGCGGGGCGCGTGAGCTCACCGTGGAGCACAAGGGTGGCTCGGCGAAGGCTTAGGAGCAGCAAGGGCGGTGTAGTTCTTGGGAGTGGCGGCGACCCAAGGTGGACGAAGGGGAAGAAGACGACGGCGTCGAGGCGGCCCACCATCTTCAACCCCATGACGCAGGCGATGTAGTCAACGCTGCGGACCTCCTGGGACACGAGCGGACGGAGTACAAGGGACAGTGGCCACGCATGCAGTGTGGCAACGACGACGAGCCCGCTCAGGCGAGCGCATCTCGGCGGATCTGAGGAGGGGAGAACAGAGGGAGAGCAAGTGGGGCGAGGGTAGTGGGAGAGGAGGCGTCCCCGAGGCGCCAGGGTGGCGCCCTTATCCCTCCCCGGCACTGTAGCGGCCAGGGGCGACGAGCAGGTTCGACAAGAGCA
>NW_021188712.1:90930-107319 GCF_002162155.2 Triticum dicoccoides | reverse complement strand
TTTTTATCTGTTTTGCATTTTCTTTTTGTACCAAATGAGTTTTGTTATGAACAAAACTTGGAAAATAAATCTAACATAATATATTGAGATGGAACAAAAAGTATGGGGTCAAAAGGAGTTGTCTAACCATTTTTAGAAATTGAGAAGGCAAATTTTTAAATGCTGCTGGACCACTAAATAATTTCCAGGGGCACTTTGGGAATTCAAGAGAGGTTGGTTCCAACATGACAATTACTCAGTGATTATTTGCCACACTTTGAACATTTTAGTTTTCATGTTTGGCAAATTTGAATTTTGACTTTAAATTGGAGTTTGAATATGAACAGTGATTTGGATCAAGTGAGGATTAACAACAGTTATGTGATGACGTGGCACCATTAACAGAGGATTACTGTAGCTTAACACTGGGGGTGTTAGAAATCTCCTCCACTACAAGAAATCTTGTCCCGAGATTTAATGGGTGCAGTAGGGGGGAAGACTCGAAAAGGACGGGGCTCAACACAAGATAGGTACATGGGGGCTATCTCGCTACGTGGCATAGTGGCATCTCTCGAGTTGAAATTCAAGAAAGTCATCGCGAGCAAGGTAAGGAGGAGCAATAAGAAGCTTCAAGCGGATGGACAATCGTTCGATATCTGAAACAGAGTGTGAAAGGGGTCCAACGCGTCGAAAATAAATATTGCATCTGATAGCAGAACAGATCACAAGAAGGTGGCTCGTGAATTACATACGAAGCCAAGCATGAGGAACAATTTAGGAAGACAGAGATGTACAAGAGAGTCAGGTTTCGATCCTGTGGAACTGTGGGTTATGGGCCCACCATGTGCGTTCAAAGCAACAAGGCGTTACATTTTGCACGGTCATGATAGCAAGGCAGGTCAGAGGACAACCTGTCAGTTATGTTGGCAACAACGTTGGTACCAAGGGCGAGGGACGAAGAGAACCATTTCCCCGCTCGTTAAGACGAGGCAGACCAATAGGCATTGTTCTCGTCCATCGGTGGCTACCAGAATGTCATCAATCATAGTAACAAGATCTTGTTGACAAAGTTGTACACCGAGGCATTTACATAAGCAGCGAATTATCACTGCTCATATATGTTACGTTACAAGAAGGTTTAAACGAAATAATGGAAAGGAAATGTAGACATCGAATCAGTTATCGGCGTTCTCGAGTGTCTAACAACTCAGAACCCGTAGAAATTTGGAATAAGCGAAAATTAATAGTTCATGAAGAACTCATAAGATGTTATGTAGTTCCGTGATATTCTCGAGATACCAGAGGTTAATACTCGAAGGTAGAACCGGATAGAGGTTGGACAGAAGAAAAGATCTGCAGAAGACAAGTACTTTAACTTGTCCGAGAAATGAGATCAAAGAAGAACAATCTGGTCGGAACCACGGTGGCAAAGGACCAAACATAGATACAAGATGAACTTATCAAAAGGGGATTATTATTATTTCAAGAAGCTTCCATGATAAGTTTCACATCGGGTCCATGGGCATGAACACAAAGGATCAAGGTCGACTCCCACTTCATCAATGCATAACCTATCATTCACTTCTCATTTTCGACAAAGCCATAGTGTTCAGATTTTATCTAGCATAACACTAGTAGAGTATGACCCGTAGAAGTTTTCCGGGTTCACATAGATTGTGGAAGGCATAGATTCAACCCATCGGGGCATCTTAGGAACACATACCACAAACTTTAGGAATAAATAACTCAAGCCCGGAAGCAGAGTATGGTTGACAGGAGCGGGGGATACAATTCACCAAAGGCATTATGTATCCAAGGAAAAGTTCACAAGGTTACTGAATATGAAGGACGCTATCAGATAGAACCCAACAAAGGATCTGGTGGTCCACAAGGTATCTGATGTGAGCAATGGAACTCAACCAGAAGAAGAAAGGATGCAAGGAGATCATGTTATAGAAACAGACCAATTCAAAGCTGAAATGTAACCGAATTATGATTCCCAAATCGGGGGATCAGAAGAAGAGGCTCTGATCAAAGACAAGTAAGTTGAATAGACATAGATCGGCAACCAATCAAGGTTTGATTTGTCGAGCACTAGCTCATGTCAGGAGTGACGTCTGAGCCGAAGGGAAGAATTTCAATTAGGACCGATGATCGCGAGCATTCATAAACTTATCGAATCAAATGCTCGAAATTACGATGACAAAGGATGCTAATGAGTATTGCTAGACATATGAAAGTAACCATAATGCAAGCAGATAAATATTAGCAGAGCAATAGTTGGAGAGGATTATCGGAAGATCAGATGGTATTCCAAAGTATGTTATGAATCACATGAACAACTGTGGATGAACGGATACTCGGCAAGCGCGAGTAATTATCCGTAGGGGATATTTATGTGGCCAAGAACTGCAAGGTAGTAGGCCCAACGGATTCTCAGGACAGCAGAGAGTAATTCGAGGCATCTTGCAATAACAAGAGCAGCTGGGGATGAAGGTATGAACAACAATGTAGGTAGTTACTCATAAGGATTTATCGATGGTAGGGATCGTAACGGCGAGAAGGGCAGAAGGGTCTCAGTAAAACATCGGAGAGTATCTTCAGAATCTTCTGGTGCACCAAACAATCATCGGCTCTCCGGGAGAAACTATTTACGAGAACCTAGAGTTAGAGTTAGCAAAATCATTTTATCCCGAATAGAAGAGAGATCAGAGTCCCAGAGTAAAGGTCGAGGAGTAAAAGATCCTAATACCTCCCAATGGTGACGTGGGCCCGTAAGCCACATAGCCATGTTAGTAAAACCATTTTTCAAACGCTAGACTCAACTTCGGCCAAGGAGTTGGAAAGGGGGATCCTACAGGCAGTCGACTCTGATACCAACTTGTGACGCCCCCGATTCAATCGTACACTAATCATACACACAAATGTGTACGATCAAGATTAGGGACTCACAGGAAGATATCACAACACAACTCTAGACACAAATAAAAAATAATACAAGCTTTATATTACAAGCCAGGGCCTGAAGGGCTCGAATACATAGCTCGATACACAAGAGTCAGCGGAAGCAACAATATCTGAGTACAGACATAAGTTAAACAAGACTGCCTTAAGAAGGCTAGCACAAAAGCAACACGATCGAAGAGGCAAGGCCTCCTGCCTGGGACCTCCTAACTACTCCTGGTCGTTGGCGGTCTTCACGTAGCAGCGTCCATCGGCGGTGGCATCCGGCTCCAGAGATCCACCATCTGGTTGCAACAACCGGAAGGAAGAAAGAAGGGGAAAAGGGGGGTAGCAAAGCAACTGTGAGTACTCATCCAAAGTACTCGCAAGTATCAGATCTATACTAAGTATGCATTTGTATCAAATGGAAGGGTTGTATCTGTGGACAGAACTGTAGAATGCCAGAATAAAGGGGGAAGGCCTAGCCTATCGAAGACTAGCATCTTCACGCAGCTCCGAGCATCTTGTAGCATGTAGAAGAGTAAAGAATAGCAGTTTATAATTAACAAGCATGTTGTAACATTAATGCCCAGAGATCCTTCCTCGACTCCCTGCAAGAAAGCAATCGCGGAGCCACATATTCAATTATCCATTTGTAGTTGTATAAGATCAGGATATAAGTCTGAACGTCCGTTACCGTGGACACGGCTATTAATAGATAATCTTCCCTGCAGGGGTGCACCATGTTTTCCAACACGCTTGATTACTCTGGCCGGACACACTTTTCTGGGTCAATGCCCGGCCTCGGAAAATCAACACGTCGTGGCCCTACCTAGGCTCAGCAGAGAGGTCCCCGCCGGTCTACATGCTAAGCACTCAGGGGTCTGGGCCCATCGCCCGTTGCACTCCGGATCGTTGCGCGCAGGGCGGGTCCAGGCTCCACCACTACAGGATGGTGCCGGCCCAGCCGTGCCGCACTGCTGAACTGGACGTCTGACAAAGCTTCGGCTGATACTACGTCGTTGAGGCCCATAACTATTCTCACATGGTGGTTGGTGCGTAAAGGCCAAAGGCCAACTCAGAACAAATAGCCAAACCATAGTGTATTATTAGCTTGCGGAGACGAGCAGAGACTCACGATCGAAAGTGACCCCGTCGCCCCGTCTCGTGGACATATGACAAGGGACTAGAATGCCCGGCCGTGCCACGTCATTATCTCGCGGGTGCTCTCCGGGCCCGCCCGACTTTCACCAAGGTCTCAAGTAAAGTCATTGTAACCGTGTGTCCAAACATCAAGGGGAAAACCCGAGGAATCACCCACAGAGGATTCCACTCAATGTAATCATCAAGTGAATGTAAGAGGGACAACCCTCAAGGTTCACACTTGAGGTGTTGAACGACAGAGCCGTATCGGGAATGGTGAAAGAGGAAATCACCCTCGATGGCCACGACCGAATAGCTACACTACAGAATTATCATCAGGAGTGCGTTATGAGGGATCACCCTCGGCAGTCGACAGTAGCTCTGTAGAGTGGAGCAACAAAAGGGGCATGATGTGATGTGAGGTGTCAGGCTCTGGTCGTCGATCACGTCGATCAAGGCATCGATGATGAAGCAGGGGCAACAAGGACAAGGTGGGGGTCACAGATGGATCACTAACCAACCTATACTAAGCAGTTTAGGATAAGCAGGTAGGTAACACTAAGCAGTTACAAAAGCAGGCTATGTGATAGAGGCAAAGGTGTCCCGTCTTTCGATGAGATGGTGGATTTCGCTTTGGTGGAAGTCGACTTTGACGATCCGACTACGAACGTGCGAGGACGTCGCGCCTTAGCAATCGCTAAACCAACTCCGAGAGGTTATTGACCACGCCGGAGCACGATCAACCTGACCACGAGGGTCTGTTTCCTGCGAGCAAACGAAGAACAAGCAAGAAACTAAGATTGCAATCTGGATATTGCGAATATAAGATGAAAGCTTTATTGATCAAGGTGGGGTTCTGTGACGCCTTTGTCTGGTCGTTGAACACAAACGAAGTACGCGAAGTTGCAGCTATGGCGAACTTTTAATCTAAACAAAACCCAAAGTCTAAACGATGCCCTAAGGGCTGTATATATGGAGGAAGAGGAGGGGAATTTCGTGGCCCTTGGTGGAGGAGTCCGAAATCAACCCTATCTCTTGTTTCCCCACACATACGGACTCTAAAAATAGCCTATACTTATGTATTTCGAAATTACATGGGCCTGGCCCAATAATAAGGTGACGCAGCACCTAAAATAGCCTCGGGACGAAATTTATGAAGTGGCATCTTGTATATTTCGTCCAAGGCTTCATGCACCCATTATGGTGGCTTCAAAGTCCTGAAATCATCACTTGTAACTCCGTTCTTGTTCCCCTTGCGCATGCCATCATCTCCATGCTTGTTCTTGCTCCAATGTTCATCCTTCTCCAAGCTAGGCCCTTCATTTGTAAGCAAAACAAATGTATCCAATTTAGGCAGCATCATATTCTCATGAACATTAGAATCATTACCAAGAAACGAAAGTACCTGGTAATTTAGTTGGCGTGCACGACTCTAGTAATTGGTCCAGTATGTATAGCAGCAGGGGCTGTGGGTGTAACAATTGTATTGATGTCCTCATCATCCTCCCCTTCTTGAAATGAAGTCGTCCTCGACGGAAGTCCATCTTCCTCACCCAAATAAGGCTTCAAATCTGCAATGTTAAAAGTGGGACTAACCCCAAAATCTGCAGGCAGCTCAAGTTTATATGCATTATCATTTATTTTCTCTAACACCTTAAAGGGACCATCAGCACGTGGCATTAGCTTTGATTTGCGCAAATCAGGAAATCTATCCTTACGCAAATGTAACCAAACAAGATCTCCAGGTGCAAACACAACATGTTTTCTACCCTTATCTCCAGCAAGTTTATATTTAGCATTCATACGCTCAATGTTTTCCTTAGTTAACTCATGCATTTTTAAAATCAATTCAGCACGTTGTTTAGCATCAAAATTAACCTTCTCCGAAGATGGAAGAGGCAACAAATCAATAGGTGCACGAGGTAGGAAACCATACACAACTTCAAAAGGGCACATCTTAGTAGTAGAATGCAATGAACGATTATAAGCAAATTCAATATGAGGCAAGCATTCCTCCCACATTTTCTTATTATTCTTCAAAACAGCCCTAAGCATAGTAGACAACATTCTATTGACTACTTCAGTTTGGCCATCAGTTTGGGGGTGCCAAGTAGTACTAAAAAGCAGTTTAGTCCCCAACTTAGCCCATAAACATCTCCAAAAGTGGCTAAGAAATTTAGTATCACGATCTGAAACAATAGTATTTGGCACACCATGCAAGCGAATAATTTCACGAAAGAACAAATCAGCAACATTAACAGCATCATCGCTTTTATGACATGGTATAAAGTGTGCCATTTTCGAGAATCTATCCACGACAACAAATATGCTATCCCTCCCCTTCTTTGTTCGAGGTAAACCTAAAACAAAGTCCATGATATATCCTCCCAAGGAACACTAGGTACAGGCAAAGGCATATATAAACCATGAGGATTGAGTCGTGACTTAGCTTTTTGACATGTAGTGCAGCGAGCAATAAAACGCTCAACATCCCGTCTCATCTTTGGCCAAAAGAAATGTGTAGCAAGTACGTCCTCCGTCTTCTTCACGCCAAAGTGTCCCATTAATCCTCCTCCATGCGCCTCCTGCAACAACAAAAGACGAACGGAGCTAGCTGGAATGCATAGCTTGTTAGCACGAAACACAAATCCATCGTTAACGATAAACTTGTTCCACATTCTTCCTTCTTTGCAATTCTGCATTACATCTTTAAAATCAGCATCATGCACATATTGATCTTTGATGGTCTCCAAACCAAATATTTTGAAGTCAAGTTGTGAAAGCATAGTATAGCGACGAGACAATGCATCAGCAATAACATTTTCTTTTCCCTTCTTGTGTTTAATGACATAAGGGAAAGTCTCAATGAATTCAACCCATTTAGCATGTCTACGATTCAGTTTAGCTTGACTTTTAATATGTTTCAAAGATTCATGATCAGAATGTATAACAAATTCTTTGGGCCATAAATAATGTTGCCATGTTTCTAAAGTCCGAACAAGAGCATATAATTCTTTATCATAAGTAGAATAATTCAGACTAGGCCCACTCAATTTTTCAGAAAAGTATGCAACAGGTTTGCCATCTTGTAATAACACTCTTCCTAATCCAATTCCACTAGCATCACATTCAAGCTCAAAAGTCTTATTAAAATCAGGAAGTTGGAGTAAAGGAGCATGTGTCAACTTATCTTTCAATACCGTGAAGGCTTCTTCCTGTGCGGTACCCCAAACAAAAGACACATCCTTCTTTGTAAGCTCGTTGAGAGGTGCAGCAATGGTGCTGAAATCTCTCACAAAACGCCTATAGAATCCAGTGAGGCCAAGAAAACTTCTCACTTGTGTGACCGTTTTGGGCTGCGGCCAACTCTCAATAGCTTCAATCTTGGCTTTGTCAACTTCAATTCCCTGTGGAGTAACAACATAGCCAAGAAAAGATACTCGGTCGGTGCAAAAGGTGCACTTCCCAAGGTTACCAAACAAACGTGCATCACGTAGAGCAATAAAAACAGCACGTAAATGTTCCAAATGTTCTTCCAAAGATCTGCTATAAATCAGTATATCATCAAAATAGACTACCATTACGAATATATACCTGAGGTCGACCTGCTGGTGGCGGTACAGGTGGCTGCACGTAGTGTTGATTTTGATCAACCTCATCCTCATAATCTCCCACATAATCATCCTCCTCCGCATCAGCAGCAGGAGCCACAGAAGTATCAACAGCAGCACCAACAGTTTGGCCAAACGCAAGAGGAACACGGCATGCTCGGCGGAGGTCTGCTTCGCGACGTGGAGGTATTCGTTGCTGTTGTTGTTGGAGAGGTGCGTTAGGTGCAGCGGGTGGTGGTGGTGGAAGACGCGCGAGCAATTCATTAAACTTGTTATCGAGCTTTGTTTCGAACGTCTTCTCAAGGCCAGTGATCTTCTCCATGGCCTCTTCAAAATTGTTCAGCACATCTTGCACCTGTTCAGTCATCATTTGCTGAAACTTATCATGAAGCTCCTTGTTCGATAAATTCTCCCAGTCAATCTCGTCGGCTTGTGATCCTGGCATGGTTAGCAGCAATAGAAACACACAAGAATATGATCCTACAGACTACGAACAAGTGGTGGTGGTGGGTGTCACAAATCCGTCAAGCAAATCTCAAATTCTTACCAGTTCTTACCCAGCAGCAGGCGGTGATCGGCAACCGTTGTAGTCAAAAACTCTCAAAACTTGGATAGAGCGATTACCAGGGAGAGTCAAACGCACGACGTAGATGTATGTGGAGCTGGGAAGGCTTATAATATGGTAGCAAAAAGGGTCAGCAATAATCAATTCAGAGATGCAAAGTTGAATAAACGCTCAACGACGGTACTGTGCTGGTCCTAGGCTAGACTGTGCTAGAGACGCGAGCCTAGAACACTAACAAAATCACGGCGCGGCACGTAAACAAGGGAAAAGCACACTCTGAATTTTTTTTTCGCTCTTTTTTTTTTTTGCGCTCTTTCTTTTTTTTTGCGCTGTTTTTTTTTTTGCGAAAAATCACTATAATGGCGAGTGTCTCAAAACTCTTCCTAGCTCAAACTGACAGGATGGGCACGAAATTTTTCGACCAAAATTTTTTTTTTTCGACTGCCCGGACCCAAAAACTGGAAACGGGTCAAAAAAAACTTCCTATAATGGCACCTGTCTCAAAACACTCAGAAACACCTAAAAATAGGATAGCCAGAAATTTTTTCGAAAAATGCGTTTTCGAAAAATTTTGGGCCTAAACGGAGCGTGGCTACCCGACTCTTTTTTTTTTTCCGAAACCTACTCCGGCAAGGAAACACGAATCGGAATCTAGATGGATCTCGAAAACAAACCTAATATGACAAGAACTCGGATTGGTGGTGGATATATGGTGGTAGATGGCAGCGGTGGTGGTATATGACAGCTGTGGTGGTATATGGATACGGATTCGAAGCGGTGGCGGATAAGCGGTGGTGGTAGATGGCAGGGGTGATGATGATGGTGCGGCGGCGGTGTGACAACTTATGACCAGAACTCGAAACTCTAAAAGACTAGACTCTAAGACCAGCAACTAGACACGACGATGCAACCGCAAATTCAACAAAGCAAAACCCTAAAAAGATTATGCAAAGGCTCAGATTGGTTCGGATATGATGAACTAACCCTAATTTTTTTTTGTGGCTTTTTCGTGGACTGTAGGTATGAAGAACAGACTCGATCTAAACTACAAAAAACTGTAAAATCTCACCGAGCAACCTGGAAATCTGATACCACTTGATAGAGGCAAAGGTGTCCCGTCTTTCGATGAGATGGTGGATTTCGCTTTGGTGGAAGTCGACTTTGACGATCCGACTACGAACGTGCGAGGACGTCGCGCCTTAGCAATCGCTAAACCAACTCCGAGAGGTTATTGACCACGCCGGAGCACGATCAACCTGACCACGAGGGTCTGTTTCCTGCGAGCAAACGAAGATCAAGCAAGAAACTGAGATTGCAATCTGGATATTGCGAATATAAGATGAAAGCTTTATTGATCAAGGTGGGGTTCTGTGACGCCTTTGTCTGGTCGTTGAACACAAACGAAGTACGCGAAGTTGCAGCTATGGCGAACTTTTAATCTAAACAAAACCCAAAGTCTAAACGATGCCCTAAGGGCTGTATATATGGAGGAAGAGGGGGGAATTTCGTGGCCCTTGGTGGAGGAGTCCGAAATCAACCCTATCTCTTGTTTCCCCACACATACGGACTCTAAAAATAGCCTATACTTATGTATTTCAAAATTACATGGGCCTGGCCCAATAATAAGGTGACGCAGCACCTAAAATAGCCTCGGGACGAAATTTATGAAGTGGCATCTTGTATATTTCGTCCAAGGCTTCATGCACCCATTATGGTGGCTTCAAAGTCCTGAAATCATCACTTGTAACTCCATTCTTGTTCCCCTTGCGCCTTATTTGTTGCTCAAATTCTTTTGCCACAATCTGATTTTCACTCTTATTCGTCTCCTGTTTTGCTTTGTTAGCTCTATTAATATCATCTTTCAAAATGGAATCAGGAGTCATAGGAAGCAAAGTAATATTTTTATCCTTATGAACAAGAGTATAGTGATTGTTTCTACCATGGTGTACAGAATTTTTATCAAATTGCCATGGTCTACCAAGTAATAAGGAACATGCTTGCATAGGTACCACATCACAATCAACATAATCAGCATATGTAGAGATACTAAAATGCACACGAACAGTACGTGTTACCTTAACCTTGCCGCTGTTGTTGAACCATTGGATGTAGTAAGGATGTGGATGTGGTCTTGTGGTGAGAGAAAGCTTCTCCACCATCTCCATGCTAGCCAAGTTGTTGTAGCTCCCTCCGTCTATTATGACGCGCACAGAACGTTCCTTCACAACTCCCTTGGTATGGAACAAATTGTGCCTCTGATTTTGCTCAGCTGGTGTGACCTGCACACTCAAAACACGTTGAGCAACTAAACATTCATACCTGTCAGCGTCTTCAGGAGCCATGTATTGCGTCTCATGATCAGAATCATCTCCACCATGTTCTTCACGTGTAATAAGAGCCAAAGTCTCCTCATCATAGTCACTAGCGGACTCATATCCACCATCCGCGGTAGCAATCATCACACGCGGAGATTTGCATTCTCTCGCATAATGACCTCCTCCCTTACAACGACGACAAATAATATCACTTGTGTGCCCTGTTGATGCCATGGAAGAAGAAGAACGCTGTGCAGGCCCCGCAGGTGCGCTCTTGGCAGATAATGGTGGTTGTGCCTGTTTTCTTGTATCACGGCTGGAGGTGGCACCGGATGGAGGTGCTGGTGCAGTTGAAGTAGAAGATGCACGTGGTGTCCATGATGAAGGTCGGCCTGCAGAAAAGTTATTTCGCCCCAATGCTTGTCGATCCTGCACTTCACGTTCAGCTTTACAAGCAAGATGGAATAAACGAGTGATATTAGTATACTCCTTATAGTCTAGAATGGTCTGAATCTCTCTATTTAATCCACCCAGAAAACGTGCAAGCATAGCTTCATTCTCCTCAACAATACCACATCTAATCATGCCAGTTTGTAATTCCTGATAATATTCTTCTACAGAATTTTTTCCTTGTCTTAAACGCTGCAATTTTTGAAGCAATTCACGTTGATAATATGGTGGAACCCAACGCGTACGCATAGCAGTTTTCAAAGCAGCCCAAGTAGTTGGAATAGGATATAATCTACAATGTTCAGACCACCATACACATGCAAAACTAGTGAAAGCACAAACAGCAGCAGCAACTCGTCTCTCCTCAGGATATTGTAAACATGTAAATCGTTGTTCAGTTTCTAACTCCCAAGTAAGACATATATCAGGAACATATCTACCCTCAAATGGTGGAATATTCAATTTCAGTTTAGGAATATGGACATCATCGCGTACCTGAGGTGGTGGTGCAGGCCTACCATTACGAATATATACCTGAGGTCGACCTGCTGGTGGTGGTACAGGTGGCTGCACGTAGTGTTGATTTTGATCAACCTCATCCTCATAATCTCCCACATAATCATCCTCCTCCGCATCAGCAGCAGGAGCCACAGAAGTATCAACAGCAGCACCAACAGTTTGGCCAAACGCAAGAGGAACACGGCTTGCTCGGCGGAGGTCTGCTTCGCGACGTGGAGGTAGTCGTTGTTGTTGTTGTTGGAGAGGTGCGTTAGGTGCAGCGGGTGGTGGAGGTGGAAGACGCGCGAGCAATTCATTAAACTTGTTATCGAGCTTTGTTTCGAACGTCTTCTCAAAGCCAGTGATCTTCTCCATGGCCTCTTCAAAATTGTTCAGCACATCTTGCACCTGTTCAGTCATCATTTGCTGAAACTTATCATGAAGCTCCTTGTTCGATAAATTCTCCCAGTCAATCTCGTCGGCTTGTGATCCTGGCATGGTTAGCAGCAATAGAAACACACAAGAATATGATCCTACAGACTACGAACAAGTGGTGGTGGTGGGTGTCACAAATCCGTCAAGCAAATCTCAAATTCTTACCAGTTCTTACCCAGCAGCAGGCGGTGATCGGCAACCGTTGTAGTCAAAAACTCTCAAAGCTTGGATAGAGCGATTACCAGGGAGAGTCAAACGCACGACGTAGATGTATGTGGAGCTGGGAAGGCTTATAATATGGTAGCAAAAAGGGTCAGCAATAATCAATTCAGAGATGCAAAGTTGAATAAACGCTCAACGACGGTACTGTGCTGGTCCTAGGCTAGACTGTGCTAGAGACGCGAGCCTAGAACACTAACAAAATCACGGCGCGGCACGTAAACAAGGGAAAAGCACACGCTGAATTTTTTTTTCGCTCTTTTTTTTTTGCGCTCTCTTTTTTTATTGCGCTGCTTTTTTTTTGCGAAAAATCACTATAATGGCGAGTGTCTCAAAACTCTTCCTAGCTCAAACTGACAGGATGGGCACGAAATTTTTTCGACCAATTTTTTTTTTCGGCTGCCCGGACCCAAAAACTGGAAACGGGTCAAAAAAAACTTCCTATAATGGCACCTGTCTCAAAACACTCAGAAACACCTAAAAATAGGATAGCCAGAATTTTTTTCGAAAAATGCGTTTTCGAAAAATTTTGGGCCTAAACGGAGCGTGGCTACCCGACTCTTTTTTTTTTCCGAAACCTACTCCGGCAAGGAAACACGAATCGGAATCTAGATGGATCCCGAAAACAAACCTAATAAGCAAAGAACTCGGATTGGTGGTGGATATATGGTGGTGGTATATGGCAGCGGTGGTGGTAGCGGTGGTAGTATATGGATATGGATCGGTGGTGGTATATGGACACGGATTGGTGGTGGTATATGGATACGGATTCGGTGCGGTGGTGGTAGATGGCAGGGGCGATGATGATGGTGCGGCGGCGGCGTGACAACTTATGACCAGAACTCGAAACTCTAAAAGACTAGACTCTAAGACCAGCAACTAGACACGACGATGCAACCGCAAATTCAACAAAGCAAAACCCTAAAAAGATTATACAAGGCTCAGATTGGTTCGGATATGATGAACTAACCCTAAATTTTTTTTGTGGCTTTTTCGTGGACTATAGGTATGAAGAGCAGACTCGATCTAAACTACTAAAAAAACTGTAAAATCTCACCGAGCAACCTGGAAATCTGATACCACTTGATAGAGGCAAAGGTGTCCCGTCTTTCGATGAGATGGTGGATTTCGCTTTGGTGGAAGTCGACTTTGACGATCCGACTACGAACGTGCGAGGACGTCGCGCCTTAGCAATCGCTAAACCAACTCCGAGAGGTTATTGACCACGCCGGAGCACGATCAACCTGACCACGAGGGTCTGTTTCCTGCGAGCAAACGAAGAACAAGCAAGAAACTAAGATTGCAATCTGGATATTGCGAATATAAGATGAAAGCTTTATTGATCAAGGTGGGGTTCTGTGACGCCTTTGTCTGGTCGTTGAACACAAACGAAGTACGCGAAGTTGCAGCTATGGCGAACTTTTAATCTAAACAAAACCCAAAGTCTAAACGGCGCCCTAAGGGCTGTATATATGGAGGAAGAGAGGGGGAATTTCGTGGCCCTTGGTGGAGGGGTCCGAAATCAACCCTATCTCTTGTTTCCCCACACATACGGACTCTAAAAATAGCCTATTGATAGAGGCAAAGGTGTCCCGTCTTTCGATGAGATGGTGGATTTCGCTTTGGTGGAAGTCGACTTTAGCGATCCGACTACGAACGTGCGAGGACGTCGCGCCTTAGCAATCGCTAAACCAACTCCGAGAGGTTATTGACCACGCCGGAGCACGATCAACCTGACCACGAGGGTCTGTTTCCTGCGAGCAAACGAAGAACAAGCAAGAAACTAAGATTGCAATCTGGATATTGCGAATATAAGATGAAAGCTTTATTGATCAAGGTGGGGTTCTGTGACGCCTTTGTCTGGTCGTTGAACACAAACGAAGTACGCGAAGTTGCAGCTATGGCGAACTTTTAATCTAAACAAAACCCAAAGTCTAAACGATGCCCTAAGGGCTGTATATATGGAGGAAGAGGGGGGGAATTTCGTGGCCCTTGGTGGAGGAGTCCGAAATCAACCCTATCTCTTGTTTCCCCACACATACGGACTCTAAAAATAGCCTATACTTATGTATTTCGAAATTACATGGGCCTGGCCCAATAATAAGGTGACGCAGCACCTAAAATAGCCTCGGGACGAAATTTATGATGTGGCATCTTGTATATTTCGTCCAAGGCTTCATGCACCCATTATGGTGGCTTCAAAGTCCTGAAATCATCACTTGTAACTCCGTTCTTGTTCCCCTTGCGCATGCCATCATCTCCATGCTTGTTCTTGCTCCAATGTTCATCCTTCTCCAAGCTAGGCCCTTCATTTGTAAGCAAAACAAATGTATCCAATTTAGGCAGCATCATATTCTCATGAACATTAGAATCATTACCAAGAAACGAAAGTACCTGGTAATTTAGTTGGCGTGCACGAGCTCTAGTAATTGGTCCAGTATGTATAGCAGCAGGGGCTGTGGGTGTAACAATTGTATTGATGTCCTCATCACTATGCATCAGAATAGGAGCAAACAAAAACAGTAGCAAAATCTAATGCAAGCATGAGAGTATAGAATGGGCGATATCGGGATGATCAAAGGGGGGGCTTGCCTGGTTGCTCAGACAAGAAGGAGGGTCGTCGTCGATCACAGCGGCATCAGCATCGGTCTCGGGGTCTACCGGAGAGAAGAGGGGGAAGAAGCAGTAAATACATAGCAAGCAAGAGCATAACAGGACAACAGGCAGAGCTAGACGTGCTCTAACGCGGTGCTACACAATATCAGCGAAGGGTGATAACATTCGGGAAGTTTTCCTGAAGTTTGGCATTTTCGGACAGGCGGACCAGAGGGGGAAATTCCATGTTTGCTATGCTAGGGGCATGTGACAAATGAACGGAGAGCGTATTTGGATTCGTCTCGTAGTTCTAAGCAACTTTCATATACAAAGTTTTTCGATCCGAGGTACGGTTTATTTTATATGATTTTCCAAAGTTTAATCTATTTCTAGATTTACCAGATTTAAATTAAGTCAAAAACAGTGATTATGGCGTTAGCCTGACGTCATCATGACGTCAGCGGTCAACAGAGTTGACCAGGGTCAACCTGACATGTGGGGCCGTTCTGTCATAGACTTAGCAGGTTAAATTAACTAATGTAGCTAATTAGGCTATTTAATTAAGGTTAACTAATTTAATTAATTACTTGATTAACTAATTAATTAATTAATTAATTAATTATCTTTATTAATTATTATTATTTTATAAAACTCTTTTTTTAATACAGGGGGTTGTGGAGGGGCCACTAGGCAGTGGCCCAGGCCGGTTAGCGGGCACGGGGTTACGGGAGCTGCGGGCGTGGGCGCCCATGCACCCGAACGGGGCAACAGGGAGCACTAGCGGAGGCCGTAGCCCAGCGCGGTGGGGCGAGGCTCACCGGCCGGTCGCGGCAGGTGGAGGCGAGCGCAGGGGGGCGGCGGTGGCCGCAGACGCGCGTAGGAGAAGCGGCACGCAGGAGGGGGAGCTCGGGACACGGGGCGGTTCCCACGAGCAGGGGAGGTGCGGCTGCGGGGCAGGACGGACGGCGTGCGAGGCCACCGCGGGCGGGCGGCGCGAGCAGCAGGAGCATAAACGGCGCGGACGATGCAGGGCCACGCGGGGGTCGGCCTGGTGAGGCGGGGCTCAGGGGACGCGGGACGCGGCCACGACGCGATGAGTGCGCGGTCCAGAGAGATCGGTCGTGGCGGTATACGGTGTCTACGACGACGAATCCACGAGAAAGAAAGGGGAAGCAGGGCGCGGGAGCTCACCATGGGGCACAAGGGTGGCTCGACGAAGGCTTAGGAGCAGCAAGGGCGGTGTAGTTCTTGGGAGTGGCGCCGACCCGAGGTGGACGAAGAGGAAGAAGAAGACGGCATCGAGGCGGCCCACCATCTTCAACCCCGCGACACAAGCGACGTAGTCGATGCCGAGGACCTCCCGGGACACGAGCGGACGGAGTACAAGGGCCGGTGGCCACGCGCGCGGCGTGGCAACAACGACGAGCCCGCTCAGGCGAGCGCATCTCGGTGGATCTGAGGAGGGGAGGGCACAGGGAGAGCAAGTGGGGCGAGGGTAGTGGGAGAGGAGGCGTCCCCGAGGCACCAGGGTGGCGCCCTTATCCCTCCCCGGCGCTGTAGCGGCCAGGGGCGACGAGCAGGTTCGGCGGGAGCGTGCGGTCGGGTGCGCTTGGTCGGGTGAACAGAAGAGGAAGAC